>NW_027143498.1:0-58009 GCF_026170545.1 Melanerpes formicivorus | reverse complement strand
CCCAACCCTGCCCTTCTACCCTGCCCTGTCCTGCCTTGCCATGCCTTCCACTGCCCTGCCTTCACCTGCCTTGCCTTCCACTGCCCTGCCTTCACTTGCCTTGCCTTCCACTGCCCTGCCTTGCCTTGCCTTCCCCAGCCCTGCCCCTGCCATACCTTGCCCTGCCCTGCCCTACCTGCCCCTGCCCTGCCTTGCCCTGCCTTCCCCAGTCCTGCCCTGCCCTGCCTTGCCCTGCCCTGCCCTCTCCTGCGTTGCCCTGCCAAATCCTGCCCAACCCTGCCCAACCCTGCCCTGCCTGCCATGCCTTGCCCTGCACTTCCTTGCCCTGCCCTGCCTTACCCTCCTCTGCCCTACCTTGCCCAGCCCTGCCCTGCCTTGCCTTGCCCAGCCCTGCTCTGCCCTGCCCTGCCCTGCCCTGCCCAGCCCAGCCCAGCCCAGCACTGTTTGCCAAGTCCTGTCCTGCCCTGCCCTGCACTATTTTGCCCAGCAATGCTCTACCTTGCCCTGCCTTGCCCTGCTCTGTCCTCCCCTGCCTTGCCTTGCTCTGCCCTGCCTTCCCCTGCCCACCCTTGCAATGCCCTGCCCTGCCCTGCCTTGCCCAGACCCTGCCCTGCCTTGCCTTGCCTAGCACTGCCCTGCCCTGCCCTGCCCTGCCCTGCCCTGCCCCTGCCTTGACCTGCCCTGCCCTGCCCCTGCACTGCCTTGCACTGCCCAGACCTACCTTACACTATTCTGCCCTGCCCCTGCCCTGCTGTTTGCCCTGCTCTGCCGTGCACTGCCCAGCCCTGCCTGGCCCTGCCCTGCTCTGCCCTACCCTGTCTTACCCTGCCTGGCCCTCCCTGCCCCCCCCTGCGTTGCCCTGCTCTGCTTTGCCCTACCTTGCCTTATCCTGCCCTACCCTGCACTGCCTTACCCTGCCCTGCCCTGCTCTGGCCTGCCTTGCCCTGCCTTGCCCTACCCTTCCTTGCCCTGCCCTACCTTGCCCTGCTCAGCCTTGCTCTCCCCTGTCCAGCCCTGCCGTACCCTGTCTTGGCCATGCCCTGCTATGCCCTGCCTTGCCCTACCCTGCCCTGCCCTGCTTTGCCCTACCATGCCCTGCCCTGCCTTGTCCTGCCTTGCCCTATCCTGCCTTGCCCTGCCCTCCCCTGCCTTGCCTTGCCTTGCCCTGCCCTTCCTTGCCCTGCCCTACTCTGCCCTGCTCTGATTTGCTCTCCCCTGCCCAGCCTTGACCTGCCCTGCCTGCCCTGCACTGCCCTGCCCTGCCTTGCCTTGCCCAGCCCTGCCTTCCCCTGCCTTGCGCTGCCCTGCCTTGCCCTGCCCTGCCTACCTTGCTCTGCCCTGCCCAGCCCTACCCAGCCTCCAGCCTAGTCCTGCAACAGCCCTGGCCCCAACCCCGCCCCAGCCCCAGCCCCAGCCCCAGCCCAGCGCTAGCCCCAGCCCTGCCCCCCAGCCCAGCCGTACCCCAGCCCTTCACCAGCCCAGCCCTAGCCCAGCCCCTGCCCCCAGCCCAGCCCCAGCCCTGCACCCAGCCCCAGCCCCAGCCCTGCCACAGCCCCAGCCCAGCCCCAGCCCTGCCCCAGCCCCAGCCCCAGCTGCAGCCCCAGCCCTGCCCCAGCCCCAGCCCCAGCCCCAGCCCCTGCCCAAGCCTTGGTTCCAGCCCCGGCCCCAGCCCTGCGCCAACCCAGCCACAGCCCAAGGCCAAGCCTGAAGCCTAGTCCTGCCCCAGCCCTGGCCCCAATCCAGCCCCAGCCCTACCCCTACCTCAGCCCTAGCCTCAGCACTGTCCGCAGCCCCAGCCCCAGCCCCAGCCCCAACCTCGGCACCAGCCCCAGCCCCAGCCCTGCCCCAGCCCTGGTCCCAGCCCTCGGCCCCAGCCCAGCCCCAGCCTCAGCCCTGCCCCAGCCCTACCCCAGCCCAGCTCGGTCCCAGCCAGCCCCAGCCCTGCCCCTGCCCCAGCCCAAGCCCCAGCCCCATCCCTGCCCCCAGGCCAGCCCAACCCCATCGCCATCCCTACCCCCCAGCCCAGCCCCAGACCCAGCCCCGGCCCCAGCTCAGCCCTGCCCCAGTCCTGCCCCAGCCCCAGCCCTAGGCCTGCCCAAGCCTTGGTTCCAGCCCCTGGGCCACAGCCCTGCCCCAGCCCCAGCCCAGCCCCAGCCCTGCCCCAGCCCCATCACTTCCCAGCACCCAGCACCAGCCTCAGCCCCGGCCCCAGACACGGCCCCAGCCCTGTCCCCAGCCGCAGCCCTGCCCCAGCCCCAGTCCTGCCCCAGTCCAGCCCCCATCCGCATCCCTGCCCCAGCCCTGCCGCCAGACCCTGCCCCAGCCCCGGCCCCAGCCCAGCCTCCAGACCCCATCCCCATCCCCAGCCCCAGCCCTGTCCCCAGCCCCAGCCCTGCCCCCAGCCCAGCCCCCATCCCCAAACCAGCCACAGCCCTGCCCTCCACCCCAGCCACAGCCACAGCCCCAGCTCTGCCCCCAGCCACAGCCCCCAGCCCAGCCACTGCCCTGCCCCAGTCCTGTCACATCCCTGGCCACAGCCCCAGCCCCAGCCCTGCCCAAGACTTGGTTCCAGCCCCGTCCTCAGCCCTGCCCCCAGCCCCAGCTCCAGCCCCAGCCCCGGCCCCAGCCCTACCCCAGCCCTGCCCCAGCCTCGGGCCCAGCCCTGCCCCAGGCCCAGCCCAGACCCCAGCCTAGCCCCACCCTCAGGCCCCAGCCCAGCCCCAGCCCCAGCCCTGCCCCAGCCCAGCCCCAGCCCCAGCCCAGCCCTAGCCCAGCCCTGCCCCAGCCCCAGCCGTAGCCCAGCCCTACCCTCAGCCCAACCCCAGCCCCAGCCCCAGCCCCAGCCCCAGCCCAGCCCCAGCCTGACCCCAGCCCTGCCCCAGTCCTGGCCCAGCCCCAGCCCTGCCCCAGTCCTGGCCCAGCCCCCGGCCCCAGCCCAGCCCCGGTCCCAGCCCAGCCCCAGCCCTGCCCCAGCCCCAGCCCCAGCCCTGCCCCCAGCCCTAGCCCTGCCCCAGTCCCCACCCCAGCCCCAGCCCTAGCCCCAGCCCTGCCCCAGCCCTACCCCAGCCCAGCCCCGGTCCCAGCCCAGCCCCCGTCCTGCCCCAGCCCAACCCCATCCCCATCCCTGCCCCCAGCCCAGCCCCAGCCCAGCCCCAGCTCTGACCCCAGCCCAGTCCCAGCCCAGCCCCAGCCCCCGCCCCTGCCCCAGCCCTGCCCCAGCCCCATCCCTATCCCCAGCCCAGTTGTGCCCTAGCCCCAGCCCCGGCCCCCAGCCCCAGTGCTGCCCCAGTCCTGCCCCAGCCCCCGGCCCCAGCCCGGCACCAGCCCCAGCCCAGCCCCAGGCCTGCCCCCAACGCAGCCCCAGCCCTGCCCAAGCCCCATCATTTCCCAGCCCCCAGCACCAGCCTCAGCCCCAGCCTTGCCCCAGTGCCAGCTCAGCCCACAGCCCCGACCCCAGCCTTGCCACAGCCCTGACCCAGAGCCAGCCCAGCCCCCAGCCCCTCCCTCATCCCCGGCCGCAGTCTGTCCCCAGGTCCCAGCCCAGCCACAGCCCCTGCCCCCAGCCCCCAGCCTCCAGCCCAGCCCCAGCCCTGCCCCAGCCCTACCCCAGCCCAGGCCCCAGCCCCAGCCCCTGTTCAGCCCCAGCACAGCCCCAGCACAGCCTACAGCCCCGACTCCAGCCCGCAGCCCTGCCCCCAGCCTTGCCCCTGCCTCCAGCCCTGGCCCCAGGCCCGGCCCCAACCCCGGCCCCAGCCCAGCCTCCAGCCCCGGCCCCAGTCCCGGCCCCAGCCCCGGCCCCACCTGTCCACAGCCCCAGCACTGCCCCAGCCCCAGCCCTGCACAAGACTTGGTTCCAGCCCCGGCCCCAGCTCTGTCCCCAGCCCGGCCCCAGCCCTGGCCCCAACCTCACTCCCAGCCCTGCTCCCAGCACTGGCCCCAGCCCCGGCCCCAGCCCTACCCCAACCCTGCCCAGCCCTACCCCAACCCTGCCCCAGCCCTCGGGCCCAGCCCTGCCCCAGGCCCAGCCCAGACCCCAGCCTAACCCCACCCGCAGCCCCAGCCCAGCCCCAGCCCAAGCCCTGCCCCAGCCCAGCCCTAACCTAGCCCAGCCCCAGCCCTGGACCCAGCCCAGCCGTGACCCGAAGCCAGCCTCAGCCTGGCCCCAGCCCTGTCCCAGCTCAGCCCTAGCCCTGTGCCAGTCCCGCCCCTGCCCAGCCCCAGCCCCAGCTCAACCCCAATCCGGCCCCAGCCCCAGCCCCAGGCCCGGCCCCAGCCCAGCCCCAGCCCTGGCTCCTGCCCCAGCCCCAACCCAGCCCCGCCCAAGGCCCAGCCTCAAGCCTAGTCCTGCCCAAGGCCCAGCCCCGGCCCCAGCCCCGGCCCCAGCCCTACCCCAGCCCTGCCCAGCCTCAGGCCCAGCCCAGCCCTAGCCCAGCCCTGCCCTCAGCCCCAGCCCCAGCCCTGCCCCATCCCCAGCTTTAGCCCAGCCCTACCGTCAGCCCAGCCCCAGCCCGGCCCCATCACTGCCCCCTGCCCAGCCCCAGCCCCGCCCCAGCCCAGCCCCGACCCTTGGCCCCAGCCTAGGCCCCTGCCCCAGCCCCAGACCTTCCCCATCCCAGCCCCGGCCCCAGCCCTGTCCGCAGCCCCCGGCCCCTGCCCCAGCCCCAGTCCTGCCCCAGCCCCAGACCTGCCCCAGCCCTGCCCTCCAGACAAGCCCCAGCTCCAGCCCTGCCCCAGTCCCAGCCCAGCCCCCAGCCCCTGCCCAAGCCCTGCCCAGCCCCAGCCCTATCCCCAGCCCAGTCATGCCCCAGCCCCCAGTCCCTGCCCCAGTCCCAGCCCTGCCCCAGCCCTGCCTCAGCCCAGCCCCAGCCCCAGCCCTGCCCCAGCCCCATCCCTAGCCCAGCCCTGCCATCAGCCCAGCCCCATCCCGGCCCCATCCCTGCCCCCTACCCAGCCCCAGTCCCCAGCCCCAGCCCCAGCTCTGACCCCAGCCCAGTCCCAGCCCAGCCCCAGCTCTGACCCCAGCCCTGTCCAGCCCAGCCCCAGCCCCAGCCCCTGCCCCAGCCCTGCCCCAGCCCCAGCCCTAACCCCAGCCCTAACCCCAGCCCAGTAGTGCCCTAGCCCCAGCCTGGCCCCCAGCCCAGCCCTGCCCCAGTCCTGCCCCAGCCCCAGCCCCAGGCCTGCCTAAGCCTTGGTTCCAGCCCCCTGCCACAGCCCTGCCCCCCAACCCAGCCCCAGCACTGCCCCAGCCCCATCACTTCCCAGCCCCCAGCAATTTCCAGCCCCCAGCACCAGTCTCAGCCCCAGCCCCAGCCCCGGCTCCAGCCCTGTCCCCAGCCCCAGCCCTGCCCCAGCCCCAGTCCTGCCCCAGCCCTGCCCCACCCAGACCCAGCCCTGCCCCAGCCCTGCCCTCACCCCAGACCCAACCCAAGCCCTAGCTCTGTGCCCAGCCCCAGCCCTGTCCCAGTCCCAGCCCAGGCCCTGCCCCATCCCCAGCCCTAGCCCAGCCCTGCCCTCAGCCCAGCCCCAGCCCCAGCCCTGCCCCACCCCCGGCCCCATTCCCGGGCCCCAGCCCAGCCCTAGCCCAGCCCTGCCCCAGCCCCAGCCCTAGCTCAGCCCTGCCCTTACCCCAGCCCCAGCCCCAGCCCCAGCCGGGCCCCAACCCTGTCCACAGCCCCAGCCCTGCACCCAGTCCAGCCCTGGCCCCTGCCCTGCACCCAGTCCAGCCCTGGCCCCCTGCCCTAGCCCAGCCCTGCTCCCAGCACCGGCCTCATCCCCGGCCCCAGCCCTAGCCCAGCCCTGCCCAAGCCCCAGCCACAGCCCAGCCCCAGCCCCACCCAGGGCCCCAGCCCTGGCCCCTGCCCAGCCCCCACTCCCATCCCTGCCCCCATCCCTGCCCCAGCCCAGTCCCAGCCACAGCCCAGCCCCAGCCCTGACCCAGCCCCAGCTCTAGCCCAGCCCTGCCCTCAGCCCAGCCCCAGCCCCAGCCCTGCCCACCCCCGGCCCCATTCCCGGCCCCAGCCCAGCCCTAGCCTAGCCCTGCCCCAGCCCCAGCCCTAGCCCAGCCCTGCCCTTAGCCCAGCCCCAGCCCCAGCCGGGGCCCCAGCCCTGTCCACAGCCCCGGACCCTGCCCCAGACCCAGTCCTGCCCCATGCCAGCCCCCCAGCCCCCATCCCCAGCCCTGCCCCAGCCCTGCCCTCACCCCAGCCCCAACCCAAGCCCCAGCCCAGTCCCAGTTCCAACCGTGCCCCAGCCCTGCCCCAGCCCCAGCCCCAGCCCCTTCCCATACCTGCCCCCAGCCCAGCCCCAGCACAGCCGCCGCCCCCGGCCCCAGCTCAGTGCTAGCCCAGCCCAGCCCCAGCCCCAGCCCCAGCCCCTGCCCAAGACTTGGTTCCAGCCCTGGCCCCAGCCCTGCACCCAGTCCAGCCCTGGCCCCTGCCCCCAGCCCTGACCCCAGCCCCTGCCCCATCCCCAGCCTCAGCCCTAGCCTAGGCCCCAGCCCTGCCCCAGCCCCAGCCCCAGCCCCAGCCCTGCCCAAGACTTGGTTCCAGCCCTGGCCCCAGCCCTCCCCCCAGCCCAGCCCCAGCCCAAGGCCCAGCCTCCAGCCTAGCTCTGCCCCAGCCCCGGCCCCAAGCCCAGCCACATCCCTGCCCCCAGCCCAGCCCCAGCCCAGTCCCAGCCACAGCCCAGCCCCAGCCCTGGACCCAGCCACAGCCCTAGCCCCAGCCCTGCCCCCAGCCCAGCCCCGGACCCTGCCGCCGGCCCTGACCCAGCCCGGCCCCAGCCCAAGTCCCAGCCTACAGCCTAGTTCTGCCCCAGCCCCGGCCCCAACCCAGCCCCAGCCCCTTCCCCAACCTCAGTCCCAGCCCTGCTCCCAGCCCCTGCCCCTGCCCCAGGCCCAGCCCAGACCCCAGCCCAGCCCCACCCTCGGCCCCAGCCCCGGCCCTGGCCCCGGCCCCGGCCCCAGCTCAGCCCCAACCCTGCCCCGGCCCCAGCCCAAGGCACGGCCCAGCCCTGCCCCAGCCCTGGCTCCTGCCCCAGCCCCGGCCCCAGCCCCAGCCCCAGCCCTGCCCAAGGCTTGGGTTCCAGCCCCGACCCAGCCCAGCCCCAGCCCTACCCCTAACTCAGCCCTAGCCCCAGCCCTGTCCGCAGCCGCAGCCGCATCCCCACCCTCGGCACCAGCCCAGCCCCAGCCCCCGCCCCAACCTTGGCCCCAGCCCTGCACCAGCTCCAGCCCTGCACACCGAAACCCAGCCCCAGCCCGGCCCCAGCCCCAGCCCCAGCCCCAGCCCTGCCCCAGACCTGCCCTCAGCCCAGCCCCAGCCCAGCCCCAGCCACAGCCCAGCCCCAGCCCTGGACCCAGCCCCAGCCCAGCCCTGAAGCCAGCCCCAGCCCGGCCCCAGGCCTGCCCCAGCTCCGGCCCTAGCCCTGTTCCCAGCCCCAGCCCCTGCCCCAGCCCTGCCCCCAGTCCAGCCTCAGCCCCGGCCGCAGTCCTGCCCCAGCCCCAGCCCCAGCCCCAGTCCCACCCTCGGCCTCAGCCCAGCCCTGCCCTACCCCAGCCCTGCCCCAGAAACCGGGCCGAGCCTTGCCCCAGGCCTAGCCCAGCCCCAGCCCAGCCCCAGCCCCAGCCCCAACCTCAGTCCCAGCCCTGCTCCCAGCCCTGCCCCAGCCCCGGCTCCAGCCCTACCCCAGCCCTGCCCCAGCCTCGGGCCCAGCCCTGTCCTAGGCCCAGCCCAGAACCCAGCCCAGCCCCAGCCCCTGCCCCAGCCCTGCCCCAGCCCCAGCCCTAGCCCTAACCCCAGCCCAGTAGTGCCCTAGCCCCAGCCCGGCCCCCAGCCCAGCCCTGCCCCAGTCCTGCCCCAGCCCCAGCCCCAGGCCTGCCCAAGCCTTGGTTCCAGCCCCCTGCCCCAGCCCTGCCCCCAATCCAGCACCAGCCCTGCCCCAGCCCCATCACTTCCCAGCCCCCAGCACCAGTCTCAGCCCCGGCCCCAGCCCTGGCCCCAGCACAGCCTCCAGCCCCGGCCCCAGCCCTGTCCAAGACTTGGTTCCAGGCCCAGCCCCAGCCCTGCCCCCCAGCCCAGAACCAGCCCAAGGTCCAGCCCTGTCCCAGCCCTTGCCCAGCCCCAGCCCCAGCCCCGGCCCCAGCCCTGCCCCAGACCCAGTCCTGCCCAAGACTTGGTTCCAGCCCCGGCCCCAGCCCTGTCCAAGACTTGGTTCCAGGCCCAGCCCCAGCCCTGCCCCCAGCCCAGACCCAGCCCAAGGTCCAGCCCTGTCCCAGCCCTGCCCCAGCCCCAGCCCCAGCCCCCGGCCCCAGCCCTGCCCCAGCCCCAGTCCTGCCCAAGACCTTGGTTCCAGCCCTGGCCCCAGCCCTGCCACCAGCCCGGCCCCAGCCCTGCCCAAGACTTGGTTCCAGCCCCGGCCCCAGCCCTGCCCCCAGCCCAGCCCCAGCCCCGGCCCCCAACCTCAGTCCCAGCCCAGCTCCCAGCCCCAGCCCCAGCCCAGCCCCAGGCCCAGCCCAGACCCCAGCCCAGCCCCTCCCTCAGCCCGAGTCCCCAGACCTGCCCCAGCCCAGCCCCAACCACAGCCCCGGCCCCAGCCCAGCCCTAGCCCAGCCCTACCCTCAGCCCAGCCCCAGCCCCTGGACCCAGCCCCAGCCATGCCCCGAAGCCCAGCCCCAGTCCCAGCCCAGCTCCAGCTCTGACCCCAGCCCAGCCCCCATCCCCAGCCCTGCCCCAGCCCTGCCCTCACCCCAGCCCAGCCCCAGCTCTGTCCCCAGTCCCAGCCACAGCCCAGCCCCAGCCCTGCACCCAGTCCAGCCCTGGCCCCTGCCCCCAGCCCTGACCCCAGCCCCAGCCCCAGCCCCAGCCCTGCCCCATCCCCAGCCTCAGCCCTAGCCCCGGCCCCAGCACAGCCTCCAGCCCCGGCCCCAGCCCTGTCCAAGACTTGGTTCCAGGCCCAGCCCCAGCCCTGCCCCCAGCCCAGACCCAGCCCAAGGTCCAGCCCTGTCCCAGCCCTGCCCCAGCCCCAGCCCCAGCCCCGGCCCCAGCCCTGCCCCAGACCCAGTCCTGCCCAAGACTTGGTTCCAGCCCCGGCCCCAGCCCTGTCCCAAGACTTGGTTCCAGGCCCAGCCCCAGCCCTGCCCCCAGCCCAGACCCAGCCCAAGGTCCAGCCCTGTCCCAGCCCTGCCCCAGCCCCAGCCCCAGCCCCGGCCCCAGCCCTGCCCCAGCCCCCAGTCCTGCCCAAGACTTGGTTCCAGCCCCGGCCCCAGCCCTGCCACCAGCCCGGCCCCAGCCCCTGCCCAAGACTTGGTTCCAGCCCCGGCCCCAGCCCTGCCCCCAGCCCAGCCCCAGCCCCGGCCCCAACCTCAGTCCCAGCCCAGCTCCCAGCCCCAGCCCCAGCCCAGCCCCAGGCCCAGCCCAGACCCCAGCCCAGCCCCTCCCTCAGCCCGAGTCCCAGACCTGCCCCAGCCCAGCCCCAACCACAGCCCCGGCCCCAGCCCAGCCCTAGCCCAGCCCTACCCTCAGCCCAGCCCCAGCCCTGGACCCAGCCCCAGCCATGCCCCGAAGCCAGCCCCAGTCCCAGCCCAGCTCCCAGCCCCCATCCCCAGCCCTGCCCCAGCCCTGCCCTCACCCCAGCCCAGCCCCAGCTCTGTCCCCAGTCCCAGCCACAGCCCAGCCCCAGCCCTGCACCCAGTCCAGCCCTGGCCCCTGCCCCCAGCCCTGACCCCAGCCCCAGCCCCAGCCCCCAGCCCGGCCCCAGCCCTGCCCCATCCCCAGCCTCAGCCCTAGCCCCGGCCCCAGCCCTGCCCCAGCCCCAGCCCCAGCCCTGCCCAAGACTTGGTTCCAGCCCTGGCCCCAGCCCTCCCCCCAGCCCAGCCATAGCCCAAGGCCCAGCCTCCAGCCTAGCTCTGCCCCAGCCCCGGCCCCAAGCCCAGCCACATCCCTGCCCCCAGCCCAGCCCCAGCCCAGTCCCAGCCACAGCCCAGCCCCAGCCCTGGACCCAGCCACAGCCCTAGCCCCAGCCCTGCCCCCAGCTCAGCCCCGGACCCTGCCGCCAGCCCTGACCCCAGCCCGGCCCCAGCCCAAGTCCCAGCCTACAGCCTAGTTCTGCCCCAGCCCCCGGCCCCAACCCAGCCCCAGCCCCTTCCCCAACCTCAGTCCCAGCCCTGCTCCCAGCCCCTACCCCGGCCCCAGCCCCAGCCCCAGCCCTGCCCAAGGCTTGGTTCCAGCCTCAGCCCCAGCCCGGCCCCAGCCCTGCCCCAGCCCTGGCTCCTGCCCCAGCCCCGGCCCCAGCCCCAGCCCCAGCCCCAGCCCTGCCCAAGGCTTGGTTCCAGCCTCAGCCCCAGCCCGGCCCCAGCCCTGCCCCATCCCCAGCCTCAGCCCCAGCCCCGGCCCCAGACCCAGCCCCGGCCCCAGACCCAGCCCCGGCCCCAGTCCTGCCCCCAGCCCAGCCCCAGCCCCGGCCCCAACCTCAGTCCCAGCCCAGCTCCCAGCCCCAGCCCCAGCCCCAGCCCTGCCCAAGACTTGGTTCCAGCCCTGGCCCCAGCCCTGCCCCCAGCCCAGCCCTAGCCCAAGGCCCAGCCTCCAGCCTAGCTCTGCCCCAGCCCCGGCCCCAACCTCAGTCCCAGCCCAGCTCCCAGCCCCGGCCCCAGCCCAGGCCCCAGCCCTACCCCAGCCCAGCCCCTCCCTCAGCCCCCAGCCCAGCCCTAGCCCAGCCCTGCCCCAGCCCGAGCCCTAGCCCTGGACCCAGCCCCAGCCATGCCCCGAAGCCAGCCCCAGTCCCAGCCCAGCTCCAGATCTCACCCCAGCCCAGCCCCCATCCCCAGCCCTGCCCCAGCCCTGCCCTCACCCCAGCCACAGCCCCAGCCACAGCTCTGTCCCCAGCCCCAGCCACAGCCCAGCCCCAGCCCTGGACCCAGTCCCAGCCCTACCCTCAGCCCCAGCCCCAGCCCTGGACCCAGCCCCAGCCCTGCCCCGAAGCCAGCCCCAGCCCGGACCCAGGCCTGCTCCGGCTCCGGCCCTAGCCCTGTCCCAGCCCCAGTCCTGCCCCATCCCAGCCCCCATCCCCAGCCCTCCCCCAGTCCTGCCCTCAGCCCAGCCCCAGCCCCAGCCCTAGCCCAGCCCTGCCCTCAGCCCCAGCCCCAGGCCAGACCCAGCCACAGCCCAGCCCCAGCCCTGGACCCAGCCCCAGCCCAGCCCCAGCCCCAGCCCAACCCAGGTCCTGCCCCAGGCCCAGCCCCAGCCCTGCCCCAGCCCAGCCCCAGCCCTGCCTCAGCCCCAGCCCAGCCCCAGCCCCAGCCCTACCCAGGTCCTGCCCCAGGCCCAGCCCCAGCCCTGCCCCAGCCCAGCCCCAGCCCTGCCCCAGCCCCAGCCCCAGCCCAACCCAGGTCCTGCCCCAGGCCCAGCCCCAGCCCTGCCCCAGCCCAGCCCCAGCCCTGCCTCAGCCCCAGCCACAGCCCAGCCCAAGCCCTGCCCCAGCCCCAGCCCCAGCCCAGCCTCAGCCCCAGCCACAGCCCAGCCCCAGTCCTGTCCCAGCCCCAGTCCTGCCCCCCAGCCCTGCCCCAGCCCCAGCCCCAGCCCCAGCCTTCTCCCAGCCCCAGTCCTGCCCCAGCCCCAGCCCCAGCCCAGCCATAGACTTGGTTCCCGCCCCAGCCCCAGCCCTGCCCCCAGCCTAGCCCCAGCCCAAGGCCCAGCCTCCAGCCCAGTCCTGCTTCAGCGCCGGCCCCAACCCAGCCCCAGCCCCGGCCCCAATCTCAGTCCCAGCCCTGCTCCTAGCCCCAGCCCCACCCTCGGCCCCAGCCCAGCCCCAGCCCCAGCCCAGCCCCAGCCCTGGACCAAGCCCCAGCCGCAGCCCTGGCCCCAGCCCAGCCCTAGCCCAGCCCTGCCTCAGCCCTGGACCCAGCCCAGCCCCCGCCCCATTCCTGCCCCCAGCCCAGCCCCAGCCCCAGCCCTACTACAGCCCAGCCCCACCCTCGGCCCCAGCCCAGCCCCCAGCCCCAGCCCTGCCCCAGCCCAGCCCCAGCCACCGCCCAGCCCCAGCCCTGGACGCAGCCCCGGCCCCAGCCCTGGACCCAGCCCAGCCCTAGCCCCAGCCCTGGCCCCAGCCCCAGCCCCAGCCCAGCCCCAGCCCCAGCCCTGCCCCAGCCCAGCCCCAGCACCAGCCCCAGCCCAGCCCCAGCCCTGGACCAAGCCCCAGCCCCGGCCCCAGCCCAGCCCCAGCACAAGGCCCAGCCTCCAGCCCAGTCCTGCTTCAGCGCCGGCCCCCAACCCAGCCCCAGCCCCGGCCCTAACCTCAGTCCCAGCCCTGCTCCCAGCTCCGGCTCCAGCCCTACCCCAGCCCTACCCCAGCCCAGCCCCAGCCCTGGCCCCAGCCACAGCCCAGCCCCCGCCCCATTCCTGCCCCCAGCCCTTGCCCCAGCCCCACCCTCAGCCCTAGCCCAGCCCTGCCCTCAGCCCCAGCCCCAGCCCCACCCTCGGCCCCAGCCCAGCCCCAGCCCCAGCCCAGCCCCAGCCCTGGACCAAGCCCCAGCCGCAGCCCTGGCCCCAGCCCAGCCCTAGCCCAGCCCTGCCTCAGCCCTGGACCCAGCCCAGCCCCCGCCCCATTCGCCCCCGCCCCATTCCTGCCCCCAGCCCAGCCCCAGCCCCAGCCCCACTACAGCCCAGCCCCACCCTCGGCCCCAGGCCCAGCCCCAGCCCCAGCCCTGCCCCAGCCCAGCCCCAGCCACCGCCCAGCCCCAGCCCTGGACGCAGCCCCGGCCCCAGCCCTGGACCCAGCCCAGCCCCAGCCCCAGCCCTGGCCCCAGCCCCCAGCCCCAGCCCAACCCCAGCCCCAGCCCTGCCCCAGCCCAGCCCCAGCACCAGCCCCAGCCCAGCCCCAGCCCTGGACCAAGCCCCAGCCCCGGCCCCAGCCCAGCCCCAGCACAAGGCCCAGCCCCAGCCCTGCCCAAGACTTGGTTCCAGTACTGGCCCCAGCCCTGCCCCCAGCCCAGCCCTAGCCCAAGGCCCAGCCTCCAGCCCAGTCCTGCTTCAGCCCCGGCCCCCAGCCCTGCCCCAGCCCCAGGCCTGCCCCAGCCCCCGGCCCCAGCCCCAGCCCCAGCCCCAGCCCCAGCCCCAGCCCTGCCCAAGACTTGGTTCCAGCCCTGGCCCCAGCCCTGCCCCCAGCCCAGCCCTAGCCCAAGGCCCAGCCTCCAGCCTAGCTCTGCCCCAGCCCCGGCCCCAACCTCAGTCCCAGCCCTGACCCCAGCCCAGCCCCAGCCCAAGGCCCAGCCTCCAGCCTAGCTCTGCCCCAGTCCCGGCCCCAACCTCAGTCCCAGCCCTGCTCCCAGCACCGGCCCCATCCCCGGCCCCAGCCCTAGCCCAGCCCTGCCCAAGACCCAGCCACAGCCCAGCCCCAGCCCCAGCCCCAGCCCCAGCCCACCCCGGCCCCAGCCCTGGCCCCTGCCCAGCCCCACTCCCATCCCTGCCCCCAGCCCTGCCCCAGCCCAGGTCCAAGCCACAGCCCAGCCCCAGCCCTGGACGCAGCCCCGGCCCCAGCCCTGGACCCAGCCCAGCCCCAGCCCTGGCCCCAGCCCCAGCCCCAGCCCAACCCCAGCCCCAGCCCTGCCCCAGCCCAGCCCCAGCACCAGCCCCAGCCCAGCCCCAGCCCTGGACCAAGCCCCAGCCCTGGCCCCAGCCCTGGACCCAGCACAAGGCCCAGCCTCCAGCCCAGTCCTGCTTCAGCCCCAGCCCCAGGCCCTGCCCCAGCCCCCAGTCCTGCCCCAGCCCCGGCCCCAGCCCCAGCCCCAGCCCTGCCCAAGACTTGGTTCCAGCCCTGGCCCCAGCCCTGCCCCCAGCCCAGCCCTAGCCCAAGGCCCAGCCTCCAGCCTAGCTCTGCCCCAGCCCCGGCCCCAACCTCAGTCCCAGCCCTGACCCCAGCCCAGCCCCAGCCCAAGGCCCAGCCTCCAGCCTAGCTCTGCCCCAGTCCCGGCCCCAACCTCAGTCCCAGCCCTGCTCCCAGCACCGGCCCCATCCCCGGCCCCAGCCCTAGCCCAGCCCCTGCCCAAGACCCAGCCACAGCCCAGCCCCAGCCCCAGCCCCAGCCCCAGCCCCACCCCCAGCCCCAGCCCTGGCCCCTGCCCAGCCCCACTCCCATCCCTGCCCCCAGCCCTGCCCCAGCCCAGTCCAAGCCACAGCCCAGCCCCAGCCCTGGACCCAGCGCCTGCCCCAGCCCCAGTCCTGCCCCAGCCCCGGCCCCAGCCCCAGCCCCAGCCCCAGTCCTGCCCCCAGCCCAGCCCCAGCCCTGCCCAAGACTTGGTTCCAGCCCCGGCCCCAGCCCTGCCCCCCAGCCCAGCCCCAGCCCTGCCCAAGACTTGGTTCCAGCCCCGGCCCCAGCCCTGCCCCCAGCCCAGCCCCAGCCCCGGCCCCAACCTCAGTCCCAGCCCATCTCCCAGCCCCGGCCCCAGCCCATCTCCCAGCCCCGGCCCCAGCCCAGCCCCAGCCCCGGCCCTAACCTCAGTCCCAGCCCTGCTCCCAGCTCTGGCTCCAGCCCCTACCCCAGCCCTACCCCAGCCCAGCCCCAGCCCTGGCCCCAGCCACAGCCCAGCCCCCGCCCCATTCCTGCCCCCAGCCCTTGCCCCAGCCCCACCCTCAGCCCTAGCCCAGCCCTGCCCTCAGCCCCAGCCCCAGCCCCACCCTCGGCCCCAGCCCAGCCCCAGCCCCCAGCCCAGCCCCAGCCCTGGACCAAGCCCCAGCCGCAGCCCCTGGCCCCAGCCCAGCCCTAGCCCAGCCCTGCCTCAGCCCTGGACCCCAGCCCAGCCCCCCACCCCATTCCTGCCCCCAGCCCAGCCCCAGCCCCAGCCCTACTACAGCCCAGCCCCACCCCTCGGCCCCAGCCCAGCCCCAGCCCCAGCCCTGCCCCAGCCCAGCCCCAGCCACCGCCCAGCCCCAGCCCTGGACGCAGCCCCGCGCCCCAGCCCTGGACCCAGCCCAGCCCCCAGCCCCAGCCCTGGCCCCAGCGCCCAGCCCCAGCCCAACCCCAGCCCCAGCCCTGCCCCAGCCCAGCCCCCAGCCTAAACCCCAGCCCCAGCCCTGCCGCCAGCCCAGCCACCAGCACCAGCCCCAGCCCAGCCCCAGCCCTGGACCAAGCCCCAGCCCCGGCCCCAGCCCAGCCCCAGCACAAGGCCCAGCCTCCAGCCCAGTCCTGCTTCAGCCCCAGCCCCAGCCCTGCCCCAGCCCCAGTCCTGCCCCAGCCCCGGCCCCAGCCCCAGCCCCAGCCCCAGCCCCAGCCCTGCCCCAAGACTTGGTTCCAGCCCTGGCCCCAGCCCTGCCCCCAGCCCAGCCCTAGCCCAAGGCCCAGCCTCCAGCCTAGCTCTGCCCCAGCCCCGGCCCCAACCTCAGTCCCAGCCCTGACCCCAGCCCAGCCCCAGCCCAAGGCCCCAGCCTCCAGCCTAGCTCTGCCCCAGTCCCGGCCCCAACCTCAGTCCCAGCCCTGCTCCCAGCACCGGCCCCATCCCCGGCCCCAGCCCTAGCCCAGCCCTGCCCAAGCCCCAGCCACAGCCCAGCCCCAGCCCCAGCCCCAGCCCCAGCCCCACCCCCCGGCCCCAGCCCTGGCCCCAGCCCCAGCCCCAGCCCCAGTCCTGCCCCCAGCCCAGCCCCAGCCCTGCCCAAGACTTGGTTCCAGCCCCGGCCCCAGCCCTGCCCCCAGCCCAGCCCCAGCCCTGCCCAAGACTTGGTTCCAGCCCCGGCCCCAGCCCTGCCCCCAGCCCATCTCCCAGCCCCGGCCCCAGCCCAGGCCCCAGCCCAGGCCTCAGCCCTACCCCAGCCCAGCCCCTCCCTCAGCCGCAGCCCAGCCCCAGTCCCAGCCCTGCCCCAGCCCAGCCCTAGCCCAGCCCTGCCCCAGCCCGAGCCCTAGCCCTGGACCCAGCCCCAGCCATGCCCCGAAGCCAGCCCCAGTCCCAGCCCAGCTCCAGCTCTGACCCCAGTCCAGCCCCCATCCCCAGCCCTGCCCCAGCCCTGCCCTCACCCCAGCCACAGCCCCAGCCACAGCTCTGTCCCCAGCCCCAGCCCCAGCCAGCCCCAGCCCTGGACCCAGTCCCAGCCCTACCCTCAGCCCAGCCCCAGCCCTGGACCCAGCCCCAGCCCTGCCCCGAAGCCAGCCCCAGCCCGGACCCAGGCCTGCCCCAGCTCCGGCCCTAGCCCTGTCCCAGCCCCAGTCCTGCCCCATCCCAGCCCCCATCCCCAGCCCTCCCCCAGCCCTGCCCTCAGCCCAGCCCCAGCCCCAGCCCTAGCCCAGCCCTGCCCTCAGCCCCAGCCCCAGGCCAGCCCCAGCCACAGCCCAGCCCCAGCCCTGGACCCAGCCCCAGCCCAGCCCCAGCCCCAGCCCAACCCAGGTCCTGCCCCAGGCCCAGCCCCAGCCCTGCCCCAGCCCAGCCCCAGCCCTGCCTCAGCCCCAGCCACAGCCCAGCCCAAGCCCTGCCCCACGCCCAGCCCCAGCCCAGCCTCAGCCCCAGCCACAGCCCAGCCCCAGTCCTGTCCCAGCCCCAGTCCTGCCCCCAGCCCTGCCCCAGCCCCAGCCCCAGCCTTCTCCCAGCCCCAGTCCTGCCCCAGCCCCAGCCCCAGCCCAGCCATAGACTTGGTTCCCCGCCCCAGCCCCAGCCCTGCCCCCCAGCCTAGCCCCAGCCCAAGGCCCAGCCTCCAGCCCAGTCCTGCTTCAGCGCCGGCCCCAACCCAGCCCCCAGCCCCGGCCCCAATCTCAGTCCCAGCCCTGCTCCTAGCCCCAGCCCCACCCCTCGGCCCCAGCCCAGCCCCAGCCCCAGCCCTGCCCCAGCCCAGCCCCAGCCACCGCCCAGCCCCAGCCCTGGACCAAGCCCCAGCCCCAGCCCTTGCCCCAGCCCCACCCTCAGCACTAGCCCAGCCCTGCCCTCAGCCCCAGCCCCAGGCCCAGCCCCACCCTCGGCCCCAGCCCAGCCCCAGCCCCAGCCCAGCCCCAGCCCTGGACCAAGCCCCAGCCGCAGCCCTGGCCCCAGCCCAGCCCTAGCCCAGCCCTGCCTCAGCCCTGGACCCAGCCCAGCCCCCGCCCCATTCCTGCCCCCAGCCCAGCCCCAGCCCCAGCCCTACTACAGCCCAGCCCCACCCTCGGCCCCAGCCCAGCCCCAGCCCCAGCCCTGCCCCAGCCCAGCCCCCAGCCACCGCCCAGCCCCAGCCCTGGACGCAGCCCCGGCCCCAGCCCTGGACCCAGCCCAGCCCCAGCCCCAGCCCTGGCCCCAGCCCCAGCCCAGCCCCAGCCCCAGCCCTGCCCCAGCCCAGCCCCAGCACAGCCCCCAGCCCAGCCCCAGCCCTGGACCAAGCCCCAGCCCCGGCCCCAGCCCAGCCCCAGCACAAGGCCCAGCCTCCAGCCCAGTCCTGCTTCAGCGCCGGCCCCCAACCCAGCCCCAGCCCCGGCCCTAACCTCAGTCCCAGCCCTGCTCCCAGCTCCGGCTCCAGCCCTACCCCAGCCCTACCCCCAGCCCAGCCCCAGCCCTGGCCCCAGCCACAGCCCAGCCCCCCGCCCCATTCCTGCCCCCAGCCCTTGCCCCAGCCCCACCCTCAGCCCTAGCCCAGCCCTGCCCTCAGCCCCAGCCCCAGCCCCACCCTCGGCCCCAGCCCAGCCCCAGCCCCAGCCCAGCCCCAGCCCTGGACCAAGCCCCCAGCCGCAGCCCTGGCCCCAGCCCAGCCCTAGCCCAGCCCTGCCTCAGCCCTGGACCCAGCCCAGCCCCCGCCCCCATTCCTGCCCCCAGCCCAGCCCCCAGCCCCAGCCCTACTACAGCCCAGCCCCACCCTCGGCCCCAGCCCAGCCCCAGCCCCAGCCCTGCCCCAGCCCAGCCCCACCACGCCCAGCCCCAGCCCTGGACGCAGCCCCGGCCCCAGCCCTGGGACCCAGCCCAGCCCCCAGCCCCAGCCCTGGCCCCAGCCCCAGCCCCAGCCCAACCCCAGCCCCAGCCCTGCCCCAGCCGCAGCCCCCAGCCCCAACCCCAGCCCCAGCCCTGCCCAGCACCCAGCCCCAGCACCAGCCCCAGCCCAGCCCCAGCCCTGGACCAAGCCCCAGCCCCGGCCCCCAGCCCCAGCCCCAGCACAAGGCCCAGCCTCCAGCCCAGTCCCTGCTTCAGCCCCGGCCCCAGCCCTGCCCCAGCCCCAGTCCTGCCCCAGCCCCGGCCCCGGCCCCAGCCCCAGCCCCAGCCCCAGCCCCAGCCCTGCCGCCAAGACTTGGTTCCAGCCCTGGCCCCAGCCCTGCCCCCAGCCCAGCCCTAGCCCAAGGCCCAGCCTCCAGCCTAGCTCTGCCCCAGCCCCGGCCCCAACCTCAGTCCCAGCCCTGACCCCAGCCCAGCCCCAGCCCAAGGCCCAGCCTCCAGCCTAGCTCTGCCCCAGTCCCGGCCCCAACCTCAGTCCCAGCCCTGCTCCCAGCACCGGCCCCATCCCCGAGCCCCCAGCCCTAGCCCAGCCCTGCCCAAGCCCCAGCCCAGCAGCCCCAGCCCCAGCCCCCCCACCCCCGGCCCCAGCCCTGGCCCCTTGCCCAGCCCCACTCACATCCCTGCCCCCAGCCCTGCCCAGCCCAGTCCAAGCCACAGCCCAGCCCCAGCCCTGGACCCAGTCCCTGCCCCAGCCCCAGTCCTGCCCCAGCCAGCCCCAGCCACCGCCCAGCCCCAGCCCTGGACCCAGCCCCTGCCCCAGCCACAGTCCTGCCCCAGCCCAGCCCCAGCCACCGCCCAGCCCCAGCCCTGGACCAAGCCCCAGCCCCAGCCCTTGCCCCAGCCCCACCCTCAGCACTAGCCCAGCCCTGCCCTCAGCCCCAGCCCCAGGCCCAGCCCCACCCCTCGGCCCCAGCCCAGCCCCAGCCCCAGCCCAGCCCCAGCCCTGGACCAAGCCCCAGCCGCAGCCCTGGCCCCAGCCCAGCCCTAGCCCAGCCCTGCCTCAGCCCTGGACCCAGCCCCAGCCCCCGCCCCATTCCTGCCCCCAGCCCAGCCCCCAGCCCCAGCCCCTACTACAGCCCAGCCCCACCCTCGGCCCCAGCCCGCCCCAGCCCCAGCCCTGCCCCAGCCCAGCCCCAGCCACCGCCCAGCCCCAGCCCTGGACGCAGCCCCGGCCCCAGCCCTGGACCCAGCCCAGCCCCCAGCCCCAGCCCTGGCCCCAGCCCCAGCCCCAGCCCCAGCCCCCCCAGCCCCAGCCCCAGCCCTGCCCAGCCCCAGCCCACCAGCCCCAGCCCAGCCCCAGCCCTGGACCAAGCCCCAGCCCCGGCCCCAGCCCAGCCCCAGCACAAGGCCCAGCTCCAGCCCAGTCCTCGCTTCAGCGCCGGCCCCAACCCAGCCCCAGCCCCGGCCCTAACCTCAGTCCCAGCCCTGCTCCAGCTCCGGCTCCAGCCCTACCCCAGCCCTACCCCAGCCCAGCCCCAGCCCCTGGCCCCAGCCACAGCCCAGCCCCCGCCCCATTCCTGCCCCCAGCCCTTGCCCCAGCCCCACCCTCAGCACTAGCCCAGCCCTGCCCTCAGCCCCAGCCCCCAGCCCCACCCTCGGCCCCAGCCCAGCCCCAGCCCCAGCCCAGCCCCAGCCCTGGACCAAGCCCCAGCCGCAGCCCTGGCCCCAGCCCCAGCCCTAGCCCAGCCCTGCCTCAGCCCTGGACCCAGCCCAGCCCCCGCCCCATTCCTGCCCCCCAGCCCAGCCCCAGCCCCAGCCCTACTACAGCCAGCCCCACCCTCGGCCCCAGCCCAGCCCAGCCCCCAGCCCTGCCCCAGCCCAGCCCCAGCCACCGCCCAGCCCCAGCCCTGGACGCAGCCCCGGCCCCAGCCCTGGACCCAGCCCAGCCCCAGCCCCAGCCCTGGCCCCAGCCCCAGCCCCAGCCCAACCCCAGCCCCCAGCCCTGCCCCAGCCCAGCCCCAGCCCCAGACCCCAGCCCCAGCCCTGCCCCAGCCCAGCCCCAGCACCAGCCCCAGCCCAGCCCCAGCCCTGGACCAAGCCCCCAGCCCCGGCCCCAGCCCAGCCCCAGCACAAGAGCCCAGCCTCCAGCCCAGTCCCTGCTTCAGCCCCGGCCCTAGCCCTGCCCCAGCCCCAGTCCTGCCCCAGCCCCCGGCCCCAGCCCCAGCCCCAGCCCCAGCCCTGCCCAAGACTTGGTTCCAGCCCTGGCCCCAGCCCTGCCCCCAGCCCAGCCCTAGCCCAAGGCCCAGCCTCCAGCCTAGCTCTGCCCCCAGCCCCGGCCCCAACCTCAGTAGTCCCAGCCCTGACCCCAGCCCAGCCCAGCCCCAAGGCCCAGCCTCCAGCCTAGCTCTGCCCCAGTCCCCGGCCCCAACCTCAGTCCCAGCCCTGCTCCCAGCACCGGCCCCATCCCCGGCCCCCAGCCCTAGCCCAGCCCTGCCCAAGCCCCAGCCACAGCCCAGCCCAGCCCCAGCCCCCCAGCCCCACCCCGGCCCCCAGCCCTGGCCCCTGCCCAGCCCCACTCCCATCCCTGCCCCCAGCCCTGCCCCAGCCCAGTCCAAGCCACAGCCCAGCCCCAGCCCTGGACCCAGCCCCAGCCCCCAGCCCCAGTCCTGCCCCAGCCCCGGCCCCAGCCCCAGCCCCAGCCCCAGTCCTGCCCCCCAGCCCAGCCCCAGCCCTGCCCAAGACTTGGTTCCAGCCCCGGCCCCAGCCCTGCCCCCAGCCCAGCCCCAGCCCTGCCCAAGACTTGGTTCCAGCCCCGGCCCCAGCCCTGCCCCCAGCCCAGCCCCAGCCCCGGCCCCAACCTCAGTCCCAGCCCATCTCCCAGCCCCGGCCCCCAGCCCAGGCCCCAGCCCTACCCCAGCCCAGCCCCTCCCTCAGCCGCAGCCCAGCCCCAGTCCCAGCCCTGCCCCAGCCCAGCCCTAGCCCAGCCCTGCCCCAGCCCGAGCCCTAGCCCTGGACCCAGCCCCAGCCATGCCCCGAAGCCAGCCCCAGTCCAGCCCAGCTCCAGCTCTGATTCCAGCCCAGCCCCCATCCCCAGCCCTGCCCCAGCCCTGCCCTCACCCCAGCCACAGCCCCAGCCCCAGCCCAGCCCCAGCCCTGGACCCAGTCCCAGCCCTACCCTCAGCCCAGCCCCAGCCCTGGACCCAGCCCCAGCCCTGCCCCGAAGCCAGCCCCAGCCCGGACCCAGGCCTGCCCCAGCTCCGGCCCTAGCCCTGTCCCAGCCCCCAGTCCCTGCCCCATCCCAGCCCCCATCCCCAGCCCTCCCCCAGCCCTGCCCTCAGCCCAGCCCCAGCCCCAGCCCCTAGCCCAGCCCTGCCCTCAGCCCCAGCCCCAGGCCAGCCCCCAGCCACAGCACAGCCCCAGCCCTGGACCCCAGCCCCAGCCCCAGCCCCAGCCCCAGCCCAACCCAGGTCTGCCCCAGGCCCAGCCAGCCTGCCCCAGCCCAGCCCCAGCCTGCCAAGCCCTGCCCCAGCCCCAGCCCCAGCCCAGCCTCAGCCCCAGCCACAGCCCAGCCCCAGTCCTGTCCCAGCCCCAGTCCTGCCCCCAGCCCTGCCCCAGCCCCAGCCCCAGCCCCAGCCTTCTCCCAGCCCCAGTCCTGCCCCAGCCCCGGCCCCAGCCCCAGCCCCAGCCCAGCCATAGACTTGGTTCCCGCCCCAGCCCCATTCCTGCCCCCAGCCCAGCCCCAGCCCCCAGCCCTACTCCAGCCCCTGCCCCATCCTCGGGCCCAGCCCTGCCCCAGGCCCAGCCCAGACCCCAGCCCAGCCCCACCCTCGGCCCCAGCCCGGCCCCAGCCCCAGCCCTGCCCCAGCCCCAGCTCAGCCCCAGCCCTGGACCCAGCCCCAGTCGCAGCCCTGGCCCCAGCCCAGACCCTAGACCAGCCTCAGCCCCGGCTCCAGTCCCCGCCTCAGCCCCAGCCCAGCCATAGACTTGGTTCCAGCCCCGACTCCAGCCCTACCCCAGCCCTGCCCCAGCCCCGGCACCAGCCCTGCCCAGCCCCAGCCCTGCCCCAGCCCTGCCTCAGCCCCAGCCCAGCCTCCAGCCCCTAGCCCAGCCCCAGCCCCAGCTCTGGCCCCATCCTTGGCCCAGCCCCTAGCCCAACCCCAGACCCAACTCTGGCCCCATCCCTGCCCCCAGCCCCAGCCCCAGCCCAGCCCCTGCCCTGCCCCAGCCCAAATCCCAGACTCGGCCTCAGCCCAGCGCTAGCCCAGCCCTGCCCCCAGCCCTAGCCCAGCCCAGCCCCAGGCCAGCCCCAGCCCCAGTCCTGCCACAGCCCAGCCCCCAGCCCCAGCCCTGCCCCAGTCCTGCCATCACCCCAGCCCCAGCCCCAGCCAGGCCGCAGCCCTGCCCCAGACCCGGCCCCAGCCCTGCCCGAGCCCCAGCCCCAGCCCCAGCGCCGGCCCCAGCCCTGCCCCAGCCCCAGATCTGCCCCAGCCCCAGCCCAACGCCCAGCCTCCATCCTAGTCCTGCCCTAGCCCCCGGCCCCAGCCCTGGCTCCAGCCCTGCCCCAGCCCCACCCCCGGCCCCAGCCCCGGCCCCAGCCCCGCCCTGACCCAGCCCCAGCCCAGCCCCAGCCCCAGCCCCAGCCCTGCCCCAGCCCAGCCCCAGCCACCGCCCAGCCCCAGCCCTGGACGCAGCCCCGGCCCCAGCCCTGGACCCAGCCCAGCCCCAGCCCCAGCCCTGCCCCAGCCCAGCCCCAGCACAAGCCCCAGCACCAGCCCCAGCCCTGGACAAAGCCCCAGCCCCGGCCCCAGCCCAGCCCCAGCACCAGCCCCAGCAACCAGCACCAGCCCTGGACCAAGCCCCAGCCCCGGCCCCAACCCAGCCCCAGCCCCGGCCCCAACCTCAGTCCCCAGCCCTGCTCCCAGCCCCGGCCCCAGCTCTGGCTCCAGCCCTACCCCAGCCCTACCCCAGCCCACCCCCAGCCCTGGCCCCAGCCACAGCCCAGCCCCCGCCCCATTCCTGCCCCCAGCCCTTGCCCCAGCCCCACCCTCAGCCCTAGCCCAGCCCTGCCCTCAGCCCCAGCCCCAGCCCCAGCCCCACCCTCGGCCCCCAGCCCAGCCCCAGCCCCAGCCCAGCCCCAGCCCTGGACCAAGCCCCAGCCGCAGCCCTGGCCCCAGCCCAGCCCTAAGCCCAGCCTGCCTCAGCCCTGGACCCAGCCCAGCCCCCGCCCCATTCCTGCCCCCAGCCCAGCCCCAGCCCCAGCCCTACTACAGCCCAGCCCCACCCTCGGCCCCAGCCCAGCCCCAGCCCCAGCCCAGCCCCAGCCCAGCCCCAGCCACCGCCCAGCCCCAGCCCTGGACGCAGCCCCGGCCCCAGCCCAGGACCCAGCCCAGCCCCAGACCCAGCCCTGGCCCCAGCCCCAGCCCCAGCCCCAGCCCAGCCCCAGCCCCAGCCCTGCCCCAGCCCAGCCCCAGCACCAGCCCCAGCCCAGCCCCAGCCCTGGACCAAGCCCCAGCCCCCGGCCCCAGCCCAGCCCCAGCACAAGGCCCAGCCTCCAGCCCCAGTCCTGCTTCAGCCCCGGCCCCAGCCCTGCCCCAGCCCCAGTCCTGCCCCAGCCCCGGCCCCAGCCCCAGCCCCAGCCCCAGCCCCAGCCCCAGCCCTGCCCAAAACTTGGTTCCAGCCCTGGCCCCAGCCCTGCCCCCAGCCCAGCCCTAGCCCAAGGCCCAGCCTCCAGCCTAGCTCTGCCCCAGCCCCGGCCCCAACCTCAGTCCCAGCCCTGACCCCAGCCCAGCCCCAGCCCAAGGCCCAGCCTCCAGCCTAGCTCTGCCCCAGTCCCGGCCCCAACCTCAGTCCCAGCCCTGCTCCCAGCACCGGCCCCATCCCCGGCCCCAGCCCTAGCCCAGCCCTGCCCAAGCCCCAGCCACAGCCCAGCCCCAGCCCCAGCCCCACCCCCGGCCCCAGCCCTGGCCCCTGCCCAGCCCCACTCCCATCCCTGCCTCCAGCCCTGCCCCCAGCCCAGTCCCAGCCACAGCCCAGCCCCAGCCCTGGACCCAGCCCCTGCCCCAGCCCCAGTCCTGCCCCAGCCCCGGCCCCAGCCCCAGCCCCAGCCCCAGCCCCAGTCCTGCCCCCAGCCCAGCCCCAGCCCTGCCCAAGACTTGGTTCCAGCCCCGGCCCCAGCCCTGCCCCCAGCCCAGCCCCAGCCCCGGCCCCAACCTCAGTCCCAGCCCATCTCCCAGCCCCGGCCCCCAGCCCAGGCCCCAGCCCTACCCCAGCCCAGCCCCTCCCTCAGCCTCAGCCCAGCCCCAGTCCCAGCCCTGCCCCAGCCCAGCCCTAGCCCAGCCCTGCCCCAGCCCGAGCCCTAGCCCTGGACCCAGCCCCAGCCATGCCCCGAAGCCAGCCCCAGTCCCAGCCCAGCTCCAGCTCTGACCCCAGCCCAGCCCCCATCCCCAGCCCTGCCCCAGCCCTGCCCTCACCCCCAGCCACAGCCCCAGCCACAGCTCTGTCCCCAGCCCCAGCCCCAGCCCAGCCCCAGCCCTGGACCCAGCCCCAGCCCCAGTCCCAGCCCTGCCCCAGCCCAGCCCCAGCCCCAGCCCTACCCAGGTCCTGCCCCAGGCCCAGCCCCAGCCCTGCCCCAGCCCCGCCCCAGCCCTGCCTCAGCCCCAGCCACAGCCCCAGCCCAAGCCCTGCCCCAGCCCCAGCCCCAGCCCAGCCTCAGCCCCAGCCACAGCCCAGCCCCAGTCCTGTCCCAGCCCCAGTCCTGCCCCCAGCCCTGCCCCAGCCCCAGCCCCAGCCCCAGCCTTCTCCCAGCCCCAGTCCTGCCCCAGCCCCGGCCCCAGCCCCAGCCCCAGCCCAGCCATAGACTTGGTTCCCGCCCCAGCCCCATTCCTGCCCCCAGCCCAGCCCCAGCCCCAGCCCTACTCCAGCCCTGCCCCATCCTCGGGCCCAGCCCTGCCCCAGGCCCAGCCCAGACCCCAGCCCAGCCCCACCCTCGGCCCCAGCTTGGCCCCAGCCCCAGCCCTGCCCCAGGCCCAGCTCAGCCCCAGCCCTGGACCCAGCCCCAGTTGCAGCCCTGGCCCCAGCCCAGACCCTAGACCAGCCTCAGCCCCCGGCTCCAGTCCCCGCCTCAGCCCCAGCCCAGCCATAGACTTGGTTCCAGCCCCGACTCCAGCCCTACCCCAGCCCTGCCCCAGCCCCGGCACCAGCCCTGCCCAGCCCCAGCCGCCTGCCCCAGCCCTGCCTCAGCCCCAGCCCAGCCTCCAGCCCCTAGCCCAGCCCCAGCCCCAGCTCTGGTCCCATCCTTGGCCCAGCCCCTAGCGCAACCCCAGACCCAACTCTGGCCCCATCCTTGGCCCAGCCCCTAACCCAGACTCAGCCCCATCCCTGCCCCCAGCCCCAGCCCAGCCCCAGCCCTGGACCCAGACCCAGCCCAGCCCCAGCCCCAGCCCTACCCAAGTCCTGCCCCAGCCCCAGCCCCAGCCCAGCCCCTGCCCTGCCCCAGCCCAAATCCCAGACTCGGCCTCAGCCCAGCGCTAGCCCAGCCCTGCCCCCAGCCCTAGCCCAGCCCAGCCCCAGGCCAGCCCCAGCCCCAGTCCTGCCACAGCCCAGCCCCCAGCCCCAGCCCTGCCCCAGTCCTGCCATCACCCCAGCCCCAGCCCCAGCCAGGCCCCAGCCCTGCCCCAGACCCGGCCCCAGCCCTGCCCGAGCCCCAGCCCCAGCCCCAGCCCCGGCCCCAGCCCTGCCCCAGCCCCAGTTCTGCCCCAGCCCCAGCCCTGCCCCCAGCCCAGCCCCAGCCCAACGCCCAGCCTCCATCCTAGTCCTGCCCTAGCCCCGGCCCCAGCCCTGGCTCCAGCCCTGCCCCAGCCCCACCCCCGGCCCCAGCCCCGGCCCCAGCCCCGCCCTGACCCAGCCCCAGCCCTAGCCCTAGCCCAGCCCTGCCCTCAGCCCAGCCCCAGGCCCGGACCCCAGCCCCGGCCTCAGCCCAGCCCTAACCTAGCCCTGCCCAAGCCCTAGGCCTAGCCCAGCCATGCCCTCAGCCCAGCCCCAGCCCTGGACCAAGCCCCACCCCTGAGCCGAACACAGCCCCTGCCTGGCCCCAGCCCTGCCCTAGCTCCAGCCCTAGCCCTGTCCCCAGCCTCGGCCCGTGCCCCTGCCCCAGTCCCAGTCCTGCCCCATCCCAGCCCCCAGCCCCAGCCCTGCCCTCAGCCCAGCCCCAGACCCAGCCTGACCCCAGCCCTGTCCCCAGCCCCAGCCACAGCCCAGCCCCAGGCCCAGCCCCAGCCTAGCCCCAGCCCTGCCCCAGCCGCAGCCCCAGGCCTGACCTCAGCCCTGCCCCAGCCCTGGCTCCTGCCCCAGCCCTGGCTCCAGCCCCAGCCCCAGCCCTGCCCATGCCTTGGTTCCAGCCCCAGCCCCAGCCCCAGCCCTGCGCCAACCCAGCCCCAGCCCCAGCCCTGCGCCAACCCAGCCCCAGTCCAAGGCCCAGCCTCAAGCCTAGTCCTGCCCCAGCCCTGGCCCCAGTCCAGCCCCAGCCCTACCCCTACCTCAGCCTTAGCCCCAGCCCTGTCCGCAGCCCCAGCCCTGCCCCAGCCTAGCCCCAGCCCCAGTCCAGCCCCTGCCCTGGACCCAGCCCCAGCCCCAGCCCGGCCCCAGTCCTGCCCCAGCCCCGGCCACAGACCCACCTTGGACACAGCCCCAGCCCCAGCCCAGCCCCAGCCACCGCCCAGCCCCAGCCCTGCCCCAGCCCAGCCCCAGCCCCACCCTGGACCCAGCCCCAGCCCCAGCCCAGCCCCAGCCCTGCCCCAGCCTAGCCCCAGCCCCAGCCCCAGCCCTGCCCTTGACCCAGCCCCAGCCCCACCCCAGCCTCATCCTCAGCCCAGGCCCAGCCCTGCCCCAGCCCCAGCCCCACCCCCGGCCCCAGCCCAGGCCCCAGCCAAGCCCCACTCACAGCCCCATCCCTGGCCCCAGCCCAGCTCTAGCCCAGCCCTGCCCCAGTCCCAGCCCTGCCCCAGCCCCAGCCCCAGCCCAGCTCCCAGCCCTGCCCCAATCCAGCCCCAGCCCCGGCCCACGCCCTACCCCAGCCCTGCTTCGGCCCCAGCCCAGCCCAAGGCCCAGCCCTGCCCCCAGCCCAGCCCCAACCCAGACCCAGCTCAGCCACAGTCCAGACCCAGCCCTAAGCCCAGCCTAGCCCCAACCCCGTCCCTGGCGCTGCTACAGTCCTACCCCAGTCCTGGACCAGACCCCAGACCCAGACCCAGCCCGGGACCCAGCCCCTGCCCCAGCCCTGCCCTAGCCCCAGCCCAGTCCCCCGCCCAATCCTGCCCCAGCCCTGGCACCAGCCCGCAGCCCAGCCCCAGCCTAGCCGCAGCCCCAGAACAGCCCCATCCCTGCCCCATCCCCCACCCCCAACCATGCCCTAACCCTGCCCAGCCCTGGCCCCAGCCCAGCCCCAGCCTCGGCCCTAGCGCTGCCCCTGCCCTGCCCCAGCCCAGCCCCCCTGCCCAGCCCTGGCCACAGCCTCCAACCCCCGACCTGGCCCCAGCCCAGCCCAAACTCTGCTCAAGTCCCTGACCCAGCCCAGCCCCATCCCCAGCCCCAGCCCCGGTCCGAGCCCAGCCCCAGCCCTGCCCAAGCCTTGCTTCCAGCCCCAGCCCTGCCCCATCCCTGCCCCCAGCCCCTGCCCCGGCCCCAGCCCAGCCCCGGCCCTAGCCACAGCCCAGCCCCAGCCCAGCCCCGGCTCAAGCCCAACCCCAGCCCAGCCCCAGCCTCCAGCCCCAGACCTGGCCCGATCCCGGCCCCGGCCCCGGCCACAGCCCCCAGCCCACCCCCAGCCCTGCCTCAGCCCTGCCCCAGCCCTAGTCCCCAGCCCACCCCCAGCCCAGCCCCAGCCCCGGTTCCAGCCCTGGCCCTAGCTCCAGCCCAGCCCCAGCCCAGCCCCGGCCCCGGCCACAGCCCCCAGCCCAGCCCCAGCCCTGCCCCAGCTCTGCCCCAGCACTGCTCCAGCCCTAGTCCCCAGCCCACTCCCAGCACAGCACCAGCACAGCCCCAGCCCTAGACCCAGCCCAGCCCCAGCCCAGCCCCGGCCCCAGCCTCCAACCCCGGACCTGGCTCCAGCCCAGCCCAAACCCTGCCCAAGTCCCGGACCCAGCCCTTCCCCAGCCCCGGCCCCAGCCCCAGCCCAACCCCAGCCCAGCCCCGGATCAAGCCCAACCCCAGCCCTGCCCCAGCCTCGGCCCCAAACCCGGCCCTAGCCCAGGCCCCAGCCCAGTCCTAGCCCTGCTCCAGCCCCCAGCCCAGCCCCAGCCCAGCCCCAGCCCAGCCCTAGCCCTGCTCCAGCCCCCACCCCAGCCCCACCCCCAGCCCCAGCCCAACCCCAGCCCTGCCCCAGCCCCAGCCCCAGCCCAGCCCAGCCCCAGCTCATCCGCAGCCCAGCCCCGGCCCCAAGCCCTGCCCAAGCCCTGCCCCAGCCCTAGTCCCCAGCCCACACCCAGCACAGCACCAGCACAGCCCCAGCCCTAGACCCAGCCCAGCCCCAGCCCCAGCCCCGGCTCCAGCCCTGCCCCAACCCCTTCCCCAGCCCTGCCCCAGCCCAGCCCCCAGCCCAGCCCCAGCCAAACCCCAGCCACAGCTCAGACCCTGCCCAGCCCTGGTCTGGGCGCCAGCCCCGGCTCCAGCCCTGCCCCCAACCCCAGCCCCCAGCCCAGCCCCAGCCCTGCCCAAGCCCCAGCCTGTTGTCGGACAAGAGGGGACATGGGTCCCAGGAACACCTGTGCAATTCAGGCCTTGAAGAATTCTCTGTTGATAATATACTGGCGGAGTGGGAGATGTGAGAAAGTGCTGATTGCTTGGTATGCTGAAGTCCAGCTGCCCCTGAGATGGGAGGCAAGCAAGATAAGGAGGAGGCGAGATCTGGGAAAGAGAGCAATTAGGCCGGATGGAAGAATTCCACAGAGTTGTGAAAACAATGATGTAACCTTTTAGAGAGCAACCAATAGTATGTTGCCAAGTGGGCATAATTATAGCAAACTGTATATAAGATGTGTCTGATGCTCAATAAAGTTGGAATCCGCTGATCAAATTGGTCGAATAAGCGGCCCCCTTCTTGCAGTAAGTGGCGCTCGAACACAGGACCCTAATGAAGACAAACGTTAGGGTTTAAGAAGTTCTTCGGGACGTTGGGAGATTCGCAGTAAGCCGGGAGGCAAGAAGACGGCCGGCCCGGGATAGCAGTACCGGAGGCTGCAAGAAAAGGGAAGACAGCCTTGAAGCCGAAGACGCTGTAGAGCCGGAAACTGCTTAAACGAGGTCTGTGCGCACAGGTATTAACGTTTAAATACGGTTATGGATAGGCAGGCAGCGTATGATTTATTTATATGCTTTTTAGAAAAGCGACAGTGTAAGTTAAATTTTACAAAGGAGTTGGTGCCGCTGTTAAGCTATGCAGAAGAGTTAGGATATTTTAAGGACCCAAATGAGGTGTTTGAAAGATTGCAGTGGAAAAAGTCTGGACAAGACTTGCGGCTGCATGGCTTAGATGATGAAAAACGAGCAAAGGAGTGTGGAAAATGGTGGAAGATGGTTATGACAGCATTGGATCAGCATCGTGCTGAGCAAATGGCAGCTTATCAAGCCAGGGTACGATTAGATTATACGGACCCAAATGGAGCAAGTGTTACACATGCTGGGTTGCCTTTGTCAGAAGAGGTTCAGGATTATTTAAGAAAGGAGAAGGCTGCGTGTGTAAAAGGGTTAGGTGGCAGAGTCAAATTACAATCTGTAATACAGGACTCCGGTGAGGAGCCTTCCCCGTATCTTTTAGCTGAGCAAATTGTACAGGAGGAGAAAGTAAGTGAGGGAGAGGAGACAAACAGGGCGATAGATCCTGGAGGTGGTGTTAAAGATCATGTAAGAAAGCACGCAGAGTATTGGCGAAAGGTTGCAGAACACTTAAATGCCGAAGGAGATCAGGAAGGGCTTAGCCGGCTGGCTGCTTCACATCAAGCTTTTCCAGTGATGTATACACAGGTCCCTGGGGAGCAAAATGTTTTTCAGGCTGATGTAACCCAATTGCCATGGAAATTGTTATCTCAATTAAGACAGACTGCGAGTCAATTTGGGGTTCAATCTGAACCAGCTAGACAGATGATTGATTTTATTTACATGAACTATAATATGTTACCTAGAGATTCTTATAATGTTATGAAGCTGATCCTAACAGCATCTCAATTTATGACATTTTTGAATGAGTGGGAACACCTAGCTAGACAATCAGCTGGAGTACAAAGACAGCAAAACGATCCATTATTTGGTGTAACAGTAGATCAGTTGTGTGGAACGGGACAGAATGAGAGACCAGAGTTACAGGCACTTTTACAGCCGCCTGTTTTGCAAGCATCAGCCCAGATAGTGAGGATGGCTTTTGACAAGCAGAAGGATGGAAATGCAAATCCTCACTATATGGGAATTAAGCAAGGTAGACAGGAACCTCTTGGTGAATTTGTGGATAAGTTGCTTGCTGCACTTAGAGCAGCAAGCGTAGGAGAAGGTATCCGAGAGGCAATTTTAAGGCAGTGTTTAATGCAGAATGGGAACCAGCAGACGCAGCAGCTTATTACATCAGCAGATCCTAGATGGACGGTAGCCGAATTGTTGCAGAGGGCTCAGGACTTGCCAAGCAATCCGATGGCCATGCTGACGGAGGTGATTGATAAGGGATTACAAAAACAGGCTGAGGTGTTGTCAATGACAATGACAAAACAGCTTGAGCATAGTCAACAGGTTATGGCAGCCTTAGTACCTTCGTGCACAGACTCGAAAGGGCAAGGCCGACCCTATAAGCAGTCATCAGACGAAATACAGTGTCATCGAAAAGCGTAAGGCGGAGATACCGTCTAAAGTAATGCCTGGACTTTTGGCCCATAGATCCGCTGTAGGGCATTTCCCTAGCGGAGATAGTTATTTTGATGAAGCTTGTTGGAGAGAATACAGGAACAAGTTGTGGGACTTGGTTATAGATGGTGATAAAACTGCTATAAAGCTGCAAAGTCGTGGCGAGAATGCATGAACTGTGTTAAAACCTATGAACTGAAACAGCGAATGGCTGCTGCAGTTAGAGCAACTTTGTCAGGACGAGATGCAGCGCCAGGTGTATCTGAGTTGCAGCTGAAAGATGTGTCTGAGAACTGTCGACCGATCGACCGGGGCCGCCCCCGATACATCTTGCGGCGACCACACCGCGTTTACCAGCCGTCACCACTGCCGTTTGCACACAGCGGGGAACCTTCCTCTGACATCGCCAGCGATGGCTCGGACTCGGAAGACAATACCGGCAGCGAGGAATTCAAACAGCACCGACTTTGCTTTACGGCCCCTCTTAGAAAAAATGGAGCGCTTGGAGGCTCGTAGTTACAGCGTTCCTGCCACCGCACTCCTCCCGCGAGCCCTGCCGGCCCCCGCAGATACCGACGGCTCCGACCAAGGCGGGTACCGGCTGACGCACCACTGATACCGACAGCACCGACAGTAGCAGCGGAGCAGCTGCCACGGCAGCAGCCCCCACCCCTTTCCCCCGCAGCGGCTTTAGCCGCACTACTCTGTTTTGATTTAAAGCAACAGTACTCATTTTGTTATTTCTGATTGTAACGTCTTTCAGAGATTTGTTATTTAGAGTTTTGTTAAGTTTTTCTAATAAGCATAATGAATAAGTAAGCATTTGGTATTTATAAGTACTTAGTACATAGTAATTGCAGTCAGGTGTATGCACTTAGTTAAGAGTTCAAATTGTAAGATTTTCTTTTGGTTCGAACCTTCTTAGTTGTCTGCCTAGGCATTTCAAAGGAGCTCCATGTAATATAGTTAAGGAATGTATAAACAGCTTTTAATTTTGGAAAGTGTTTTTTAGTTAATGTAACAATTTTATTTCTTTTTAGACACTGATTTGATGGATTAATTTTAACATAGTTTTTTAAGGGTTTAAGGATTTTTGGTATTAGCATAAGTTAAGGTTTGTAGTAAATAGGTATTAATTTTAACAACTATTCCTTCACTAATGTGCAGAAGAACCAAGACTGAGAGGAAACAGCATTTCCCATGAAGTCGAACATCGATCACAATAACTGTTATGATAATCTGGGGTCAAAAGCATCAATCAAAAAAAAAAAAAAAAAAAAAAAAAAAAAAAAAAAAAAAATTTGTCCTGAATGCTGAATTTGAAAATAGGCAGTTTGGACTGGTAAATACAGAAAACCTATTTTGTGGTGAGAAAAAGGATTTAAATCCCCATGGAAAATTATTGAAAGGGATTGGCATAAGTGGGAAATAAAGACTAGAGAAATTTTAGTTGGGAAATATCAGGAATAATTAAAAGGATTAGTAAAAGGAAAAGTAAGAGACATAAGATTTTGAAGGCAGAGGAATTGAAATAACAAAAGCACAATGGGAAATGGTAAACAAACTAACCAAGGAAGTAGAGAAGAGACTCCAAATGGAATTTTGAAGTGGGTTAAGGAGTTAAAAAATCTGTAGGGCTCCTGAAGAATGTAACTGCTGCCGAGAAGAAAATACACCCGGCTGCTGGTTGCACCCCAGCAGGCCGAGGAGGCAGAGTTCACATATACTTGGTGGAGCCTAATTTTGATCCTAACCCTATTTGTACATAAGTAGTCCAATCGAAATCAAAAACCACGTTCCCATGTGTGGAATCTTGATCAGACCGGAGAGAAAAGAAAAAGCAATGGTAAATTTTTCTGCTACAGTTGAAATCATAGTAAATGCAAGCACAGATGCAATAAAAGCGCAGCAAATTGAAATCAATAGTCCCTCGAAAATATCTACTCAGAATAGATTAGCTTTGGATTTTTTATATGTTAAGGAAGAGGGTGTATGTGTAGTCATAAATGTAAGTTGTTGTAGTTATGTTAATCTAGATGAACGAGTGGAAACAGATTTACAGGCGATTGTAAACCACAATCAGATATTACATCAGATTTCTTTAGATGATACTTCTTGTGGATTTAAAGAAATATGGGATAAATTAACTTTCTGGTTACCAAATCTAAATTGGCTTCAACATTTGTTTGTAATATTGTTGGAATAATTGTAATATTGCTATGCATAATACTCTGCAATTGTTGTTACAAAATACTAAGACCTTTAAGTAAGATTGCTCATGTCAATGAGTTACAAGTAGAGAATTATGATCAGAATGTGATCAGAACAGATGAACTTAATTATGATCCAATTAAGAAGGTTCTGAAATATCTGGAAATTTTAACACAAATCAATGGTGACAAAAAAAAAAAAAAGAGGGGGAATTGTGATGAATATACTGGTGATTCGTGTTAAAATTGTAAGACTTAGAGTGCACTGGGATTAAGGGTCAGGATCTTGTGAGGCCTGTTTAGAGGATAAAGAGAAAGAAACCTATCTTGCAGACTTGCAAGGACACTGTCTGGTTAATTGGAGACATCAGGGCTGAGAAGGAGCTGTCTTAAAGATAAACATTCAGAACTGGGAATTTGTTTTCTTCAGATAAGAAGCCTGCACAATTGAGCATGTGTGAAAGTGGATGCTTTGACCCTTACCACACTGAATGTAGGGAGAAGGGATTTGACCACCTATTCTATAACTATCATATGCCTCCCTTCTATTTAGCATAAGTTTGCTTATATAGATGATGAAACTATATAAGATGAAGAAAACTATTGTAAGGTTGCTTTTTGGGTGAAGTTGGTACCAATAAGAGATTAGTATTACTAGGATGACCAAAAACACATTATTATGGGTAATTTTAGATTGAGCAAAGCAATGAAGCTCTTTTGCTCTTGCTGATTGCCTGCAAGTTTTCTGTCTGTAAGGCTAGAGCCTGGCCAGATCTACCTTTACAGATTAAAGAAATCTTGCTACCATTAAACAAATTATGATTTTTGACCATCCTAGAGAAAATAGAGGTGCAACATAACAGGTAATAATGAATTGATTGAACTTTTTCAGACGTGTCTGATAGGGATACCCAGACTTAATGTAAATATGTTTGTTAATTATAGTAGTAAGTTTTAAGGTTCTTGGGTATTATTGTACTCATTTTGATTATTGTTAAACTTGTTTATAATTGTATTATGCAAAGTGTTCAAGGAATAACTTCCAAGGCCTTACTTGCACAAAAGAAAAACGGGGGAATTGTTGTCGGACAAGAGGGGACATGGGTCCCAGGAACACCTGTGCAATTCAGGCCTTGAAGAATTCTCTGTTGATGATATAGTGGCGAAGTGGGAGATGTGAGAAAGTGCTGATTGCTTGGTATGCTGAAGTCCAGCTGCCCCTGAGATGGGAGGCAAGCGAGATAAGGAAGAGGCGAGATCTGGGAAAGAGAGCAATTAGGCCGGATAGAAGAATTCCACAGAGTTGTGAAAACAATGATGTAACCTTTTAGAGAGCAACCAATAGTATGTTGCCAAGTGGGCATAATTATAGCAAACTGTATATAAGATGTGTCTGATGCTCAATAAAGTGGAATCCGCTGATCAAATTGGTCGTTAGAGCGGCCCCCTTCTTGCAGTAGGCCTGTTTTGGCGCAGGGCTGGGGCTGGGGCTGGAACCAAGGCATGGGCAGGGCTGGGGCTGGGGCTGGAGCCAGGGCTGGGGCAGGAGCCAGGGCTGGGGCAGGGCTGAGGTCAGGCCTGGGGCTGGGCCTGTGGGTGGGACTGTGGCTGGAGCTGGGGAGAAGGCTGGGGCTAGGCTGGGGCTGGGCCTGGGGCTGGGCGGTGGCTGGGGCTGCGACTGGGGGCAGAGATGGGGATGGGGTTGGGGTGGGCTGGGGGAACGGATGGGGCTGGGGCTGGGCTGGGCTGGGCTGGGGATGGGCTGGGTATGGGGATGGGGCCGGGGGTGGGGGTAGGCTGGGGATGGGCTGGGGCCGGGAATGGGGCTGGGACAGGGCTGGGCTAGGGATGGGGCTGGTGCAGGGGCCGGGGCTGGGAACAGGGCTGGGGCCAGAGCTGGGGCAGGGCAGGTGCCGGGCTGGGGCTGGGTTCGGTGCAGGGCTGGGGCTGGGCCGGGGCACGGCTGGGGCAGGGGCCGGGCTGGGGCCGAGGGTGGGGCTGGGACTGGGGCTGGGGCTGAGGGCAGGGCTGGTGCTGGGCTTGGGCTGGGTTGGGACCGGGGCTGGGCTGGGGCTGGGGCCGGGGCAGGGGCAGGGCTGGGGCAGGGCTGGAGCTGGGGCTGGGCTGGGGCCAAGGTTAGGGCTGGGGCTGGGCTGGTGGCGAGGGTGGGGCTGGGGCTGGGGCTGCGGACAGGGCTGGGGCTAGGGCTGAGTAGAGGTAGGTCTGGGGCTGGATTGGGGCCAGGGCTGGGGCAGGACTAGGCTTGAGGCTGGGCCTTGGGCTGGGGCTGGGTTGGCGCAGGACTGGGGCTGGGGCTGGGCTGGAGCCAGGGTTGGGGCAGGAACCAAGGCTGGGGCAGGGCTGAGGTCAGGCCTGGGGCTGTGGCTGGGGCAGGGCTGGGGCTGTGGCTGGGGCTGGGCCTGGGGCTGGGGACAGGGCTGGGGCCAGGCTGGGTCTCGGGCTGGGCTGAGGACAGGGCTGGGGCTGGAGGCTGGGATGGGGCAGGACTGGGACTGGGGCTGGGGCACGGGCTGAGGCTGGGGACAGTGCTAGGGCTGGAGCTAGGGCAGGGCTGGGGCCAGGCTGGCGCTGGGTTCGGCTCAGGGGTGGGGCATGGTCTAGGGCTGGGGCTGGGCTGTGGCAGGGCTGGGGCTGGGGCTGGGCTGGGGCTGGGTAGAGGGCTGTGGCTGGGCTGTGGCTGGAGCTGGGCTGGGGCTGAGGGTGGGGCTGGGGCTGGGCTAGGGCTGGGCTGGGGCTGGGGCTGCGACTGGGGCTGGATCCAGGGCTGGGGCTGGGCTGGGGCTGGGGCTGGGCTGGGGCAGGGCTGGGGCTGGGGCTGGGGCTGGGCTGGGATAGGGCTGGGGCTGGGGCTGGAGTCAGGGCTGGGGCTGGTCGGTGGCTGGGGCTGGGCTGTGGCAGGGCTGGGGACAGGGCTGGGGCCAGGCTGGGTCTGGGGCTGGGCTGATGGCAGGGCTGGGTCTGGGGGCTGGGGTGGGGCAGGACTGGGACTGGTGCAGGGTTACGGGCCGAGGCTGGGGACAGGGCTAGGGCTGGAGCTAGGGCAGGGCTTGGGCCAGGCTGGGGCTGGGTTCGGCTCAGGGGTGGGGCTTGGTCCAGGGGTGGGGCTTGGTCCAGGGCTGGGGCTGGGCTAGGGCAGGGCTGGGGCTGGGGCTGTGGGTGGGCTGTGGCCGGAGCTGGGCTGGGGCTGAGGGTGGGGCTGGGGCTGGGCTAGGGCTGGGCTGGGGCCGGGGCTGCGACTGGGTCTGGATCCAGGGCTGGGGCTGGGCTGTGGCTGGGGCTGGGCTGTGGCAGGGCTGGGGCTAGGGCTGGGGCTGGGCCGGGGCAGGGCTGGGTTTGGTACAGGGGTGGGGCCAGGGCAGGGCTGGGCTGGGGCCGGGGATGGGGCCGTGAGTGGGGCTTGGCTGAGGCCGGGGCTGGGGCCGGGGGTGGGTCTGGGGCTGGGGCTGGGGCGGGGACTGGTAGAGGGCTGGGGCTGGGGCTGGGTCCAGGGCTGGGGCTGGGCGGTGGCTGGGGCTGGGCTGGGTCCAGGGCTGGGGCTGGGCGGTGGCTGGGTCTGGGCTGGGGTAGGGATGGGGCTGGGGCTTGGGATGGGGGCAGGGATGGGGATGAGGCTGGCGTGGGGCTGGGCGGTTGCTGGGGCTGGGCTGGGCAGGGCTGGGGCTGGGACTGGGCTGGGGCTGGGGCTGGGGCAGGGCTGGGGCTGGGTCCAGGGCTGGGGCTGGGCAGGGCCTGGGGCTGGGCCGGGGCAGGGCTGGGGCTGGGGCTGGGGCTGGGGCTGACGACAGGGCTGGGCTAGGGCTGGAGGTGGGGCAGGGGCCGTGGCTGGGGACAGGGCTGGGGCCAGAGCTGGGGCAGGGCTGGGGCCGGGCTGGGGCTGGGTTCGGTGCAGGGCTGGGGCAGGGCTGGGCGGGGCCTGGGGCAGGGCTGGGCTACGGCTGGGCTGGGACCGGGGATGGGTCCGGGGGTGGGGCTGGGGCTGGGGCAGGGCTGTGGCTGGGGCTGGGGCTGGGGCCAGGGCTGTGGCCAGGCTGGGTCTGTGTCTGGGCTGAGGGCAGGGCTTGGGCTGGGGCTGGGCTGAGGGCAAGGCCGGGGCTGGGGGCTGGGATGGGGCAAAACTGGGACTGGGGCAGGGGCACGGGCCGAGGCTGGGGACAGGGCTAGGGCTGGAGCTAGGGCAGGGCTGGGGCCAGGCTGGGGCTGGGTTCGGCTCAGGGGTAGGGCTTTGTCCAGGGCTGGGGCTGGACTAGGGCAGGGCTGGGGCTGGGGCTGGGCTGGGGCTGGGTCCAGGGCTGTGGCTGAGCTGTGTCTGGAGGTGGGCTGGGGATGAGTGTGGGGCCGGGCTGGGGATGGGTTCGGTGCAGGGCTGGGGCTGGGGCTGGGGCTGGGCTGGGGGCAGGGATGGGGATGGGGCTGCGGTGGGCTGGGGCAGGGCTGGTCCTGGGCTGGGGATGAGGCTGGGGTGAGGCTGGGTGGTGGCTGGGGCTGGGCTGGGCAGGGCTGGGGCTGGGACTGGGCTGGGGGCAGGGATGGGGCTGGGCCTGCACTGGGCTGGGGCAGGGCTGGGCCTGGGCAGGGGATGAGGCTGGGGTGGGGCTGGGGCTGGGTCCAGGGCAGGGGCTGGGCTGGGGCTGGGGCTGGGCTGGGGGCAGGGATGGGGCTGGGCCTGCACTGGGCTGGTGCAGGGCTGGGGCTGGGGCTGGGCTGGGGCTAGGGCTGAGGTAGGGGTAGGGCTGGGTCTGGATTGGGGCCAGCGCTGGGGCAGGACTAGGCTTGAGGCTGGGACTTGGGCTGGGGCCGGGTTGGCGCAGGGCTGGGGCTGGGGCTGGAACCAAGGCTTGGGCAGGGCTGGGGCTGGAGCTGGAGCCAGGGCTGGGGCGGGAGCTAGGGCTGGGGCACGGCTGAGGTCAGGCCTGGGGCTGCGGCTGGGGCAGGGCTGGTGCTGGGCTGGGGCAGGGCCTGGAGCTGGGCTGTGGCTGGGGCTCAGGACAGGGCTGGGGCCAGGCTGCGTTTGGGTCTGGGCTGAGGGCAGGGCTGGGGCTGGAGGCTGGGATGGGGCAGGACTGGGACTGGGGCAGGTGCACGGGCCGAGGCTGGGGACAGGGCTAGGGCTGGGTTCGGCTCAGGGGTGGGGCTTGGTCCAGGGCTGGGTCTGGGCTAGGGCAGGGCTGGGTCTGGGGCAGGGCTGGGGCTGGTTCCAGGGCTGTGGCTGGGCTGTGTCTGTAGCTGGGCTGGGGCTGAGGGTGAGGCTGGGGCTGGGCTAGGGCTAGGCTGGGGCAGGGGCTGCGACTGGGTCTGGATCCAGGGCTGGGGCTGGGGCTGGGGCTGGGCCGGGGCAGGGCTGGGCTGGGGCAGGGCTGGGCTAGGGCCGGGGATGGGGCCGTGAGTGGGGCTTGGCTGAGGCCGGGGCTGGGGCCGGGGGTGGGTCTGGGTCTGGGGCTGGGGCGGGGACTGGTAGAGGGCTGTGGCTGGGGCTGGGTCCAGGGCTGGGGCTGGGCGGTGGCTGGGGCTGGGCTGGGTCCAGGGCTGGGGCTGGGCGGTGGCTGGGGCTGGGCTGGGGCAGGGCTGGGGCTGGGGCTTCGGCTGGGGGCAGGGATGGGGATGGGGCTGCAATGGGCTGGGGCAGGGCTGGGGCCGGGCTGGGGATGAGGCTGGCGTGGGGCTGGGCGGTTGCTGGGGCTGGGCTGGGCAGGGCTGGGGCTGGGACTGGGCTGGGGGCAGGGATGGGGCTGGGCCTGCGCTGGGCTGGGGCCGGGCTGGGCCTGGGCTGGGGATGAGGCTGGGGTGGGGCTGGGTCTGGGTCCAGGGCAGGGGCAGGGTTGGGGCTGGGGACAGGGCTGGGGCTGGGCGGTGGCTGGGGCTGGGCTTGGGCTGGGCTGGGGCTGGGACTGGGTCCAGGGCAGCGGCTGGACTGGGGCTGGGGCTAGGCTGGGGCAGGGCCAGGGCTGGGCTGGGGCTGGGACTGGGTCCAGGGCAGGGGCTGGACTGGGGCTGGGGTTAGGCTGGGGCAGGGCTGGGGCTGGGGCTGGGGCTGGGCTGGGGCTGGGTCCAGGGCTGGGGCTGGGCAGGGGCTGGGGCTGGGCCGGGGCAGGCCTGGGGCAGGGGCTGGGCTAGGGCTGGGGCTGGGGCAGGGGCCGGGGCTGGGGACAGGGCTGGGGCCAGAGCTGGGGCAGGGCTGGGGCCGGGCTGGGGCTGGGTTCGGTGCAGGGCTGGGCGGGGCCTGGGGCAGGGCTGGGCTACGGCTGGGCTGGGACCGGGGATGGGTCCGGGGGTGGGGCCGGGCTGGGGTTGAGGCTGGGGTGGGGCTGGGGCTGGGTCCAGGGCTGGGGCTGGGCTGGGGCTGGGACTGGGCCAGGGCTTGGGCTGGGCTGGGACCGGGGCTGGGCTGGGGTAGAGCTGGCACAGGGCTAGGCCTGGGGCCGGGGCTGGGGCCGGGGCAGGGGCAGGGCTGGGGCAGGGCTGGAACTGGGGCTGGGCTGGGGCCAAGGTTGGGGCTGGGGCTGGGCTGGTGGTGAGGGTGGGGCTGGGGCTGGGGCTGCGGACAGGGCTGGGGCTAGGGCTGAGGTAGGGGTAGGGCTGGGGCTGGATTGGGGCCAGGGCTGGGGCAAGACTAGGCTTGAGGCTGGGCCTTGGGCTGGGGCTGGGTTGGCGCAGGGCTGGGGCTGGGGCTGGAACCAAGGCACGGGTACGGATGGGGCTGGGGCTGGAGCCAGGGTTGGGGCAGGAGCCAGGGCTGGGGCAGGGCTGAGGTCAGGCCTGGGGCTGCGGCTGGGGCAGGGCTGCAGCTAGGCTGGGGTTGGGCCTGGGGCTGGGCTGTGGCTGGGTCTCGGGACAGGGCTGGGGCCAGGCTTGGTATGGGGCTGGGCTGAGGGCAGGGCTGGTGCTGGGGGCTGGGATGGGGCAAAACTGGGACTGGGGCAGGGGCACGGGCCGAGGCTGGGGACAGGGCTAGGGCTGGAGCTAGGGCAGGGCTGGGGCCAGGCTGGGGCTGGGTTCGGCTCAGGGGTGGGGCTTGGTCCAGGGCTGGGGCTGGGGCTGGGCTGGGGCTGGGTATAGAGCTGTGGCTGGGGCTGGGCTGGGGCTGGGTACAGAGCTGTGGCTGGGCTGTGGCTGTGGCTGGGCTGGGGCTGGGGCTGACCTGGGGCTGGGTCCAGGGCTGTGGCTGGGCTGTGGCTGTGGCTGAGCTGTGTCTGGAGCTGGGCTGGGGATGAGTGTGGGGCCGGGCTGGGGCTGGGTTCGGTGCAGGGCTGGGGCTGAGGCTGGGGCAGGGCTGGGGGCAGGGATATGGCTGGGCAGGGGATGAGGCTGGGGTGAGGCTGGTGCTGGGTCCAGGGCAGGGGCTGGGCTGGGGCTGGGGCTGGGCTGGGGCAGGGCTGGTGCAGGGCTGGGGCTGGGGCTGGGCTGGGGGCAGGGCTGGGGCTAGGGCTGAGGTAGGGGTAGGGCTGGGGCTGGATTGGGGCCAGGGCTGGGGCAGGACTAGGCTTGAGGCTGGGCCTTGGGCTGGGGCTGGGTTGGTGCAGGGCTGGGGCTGGGGCTGGAACCAAGGCTTGGGCAGGGCTGGGGCTGGGGCTGGAGCCAGGGCTGCGGCAGGAGCCAGGGCTGGGGCAGGGCTGAGGTCAGGCCTGGGGCTGAGGCTGGGGCAGGGCTGGGGCTAGGCTGGGGCTGGGCCTGGGGCTGGGCTGTGGCTGGGGCTCGGGACAGGGCTGGGGCCAGGCTGGGGCTGGGGCTGGGCTGAGGGCAGGGCTTGGGCTGGGGGCTGGGATGGGGCAGGACTGGGACTGGGGCAGGGGCATGGGCCGAGGCTGAGGACAGGGCTAGGGCTGGAGCTAGGGCAGGGCTGGGGCCAGGCTGGGTCTGGGTTCGGCTCAGGGCTGGGGCTGGGTCCGGGCCTGGGGCTGGGCTGAGGGCAGGGCTGGGGCCGGGGCTGCGACTGGGTCTGGATCCAGGGCTGGGGCTGGGCTGTGGCTGGGGCTGGGCTGTGGCAGGGCTGGGGCTAGGGCTGGGGCTGGGCCGGGGCAGAGCTGGGTTTGGTACAGGGGTGGGGCCAGGGCAGGGCTGGGCTGGGGCCGGGGATGGGGCCGTGAGTGGGGCTTGGCTGAGGCCGGGGCTGGGGCCGGGGGTGGGTCTGGGGCTGGGGCTGGGGCGGGGACTGGTAGAGGGCTGGGGCTGGGGCTGGGTCCAGGGCTGGGGCTGGGCGGTGGCTGGGGCTGGGCTGGGTCCAGGGCTGGGGCTGGGCGGTGGCTGGGTCTGGGCTGGGGTAGGGATGGGGCTGGGGCTTGGGATGGGGGCAGGGATGGGGATGAGGCTGGCGTGGGGCTGGGCGGTTGCTGGGGCTGGGCTGGGCAGGGCTGGGGCTGGGACTGGGCTGGGGCTGGGGCTGGGGCAGGGCTGGGGCTGGGTCCAGGGCTGGGGCTGGGCAGGGCCTGGGGCTGGGCCGGGGCAGGGCTGGGGCTGGGGCTGGGGCTGGGGCTGACGACAGGGCTGGGCTAGGGCTGGAGGTGGGGCAGGGGCCGTGGCTGGGGACAGGGCTGGGGCCAGAGCTGGGGCAGGGCTGGGGCCGGGCTGGGGCTGGGTTCGGTGCAGGGCTGGGGCAGGGCTGGGCGGGGCCTGGGGCAGGGCTGGGCTACGGCTGGGCTGGGACCGGGGATGGGTCCGGGGGTGGGGCTGGGGCTGGGGCAGGGCTGTGGCTGGGGCTGGGGCTGGGGCCAGGGCTGTGGCCAGGCTGGGTCTGTGTCTGGGCTGAGGGCAGGGCTTGGGCTGGGGCTGGGCTGAGGGCAGGGCCGGGGCTGGGGGCTGGGATGGGGCAAAACTGGGACTGGGGCAGGGGCACGGGCCGAGGCTGGGGACAGGGCTAGGGCTGGAGCTAGGGCAGGGCTGGGACCAGGCTGGGGCTGGGTTCGGCTCAGGGGTAGGGCTTTGTCCAGGGCTGGGGCTGGACTAGGGCAGGGCTGGGGCTGGGGCTGGGCTGGGGCTGGGTCCAGGGCTGTGGCTGAGCTGTGTCTGGAGGTGGGCTGGGGATGAGTGTGGGGCCGGGCTGGGGATGGGTTCGGTGCAGGGCTGGGGCTGGGGCTGGGGCTGGGCTGGGGGCAGGGATGGGGATGGGGCTGCGGTGGGCTGGGGCAGGGCTGGTCCTGGGCTGGGGATGAGGCTGGGGTGAGGCTGGGTGGTGGCTGGGGCTGGGCTGGGCAGGGCTGGGGCTGGGACTGGGCTGGGGGCAGGGATGGGGCTGGGCCTGCACTGGGCTGGGGCAGGGCTGGGCCTGGGCAGGGGATGAGGCTGGGGTGGGGCTGGGGCTGGGTCCAGGGCAGGGGCTGGGCTGGGGCTGGGGCTGGGCTGGGGGCAGGGATGGGGCTGGGCCTGCACTGGGCTGGTGCAGGGCTGGGGCTGGGGCTGGGCTGGGGCTAGGGCTGAGGTAGGGGTAGGGCTGGGTCTGGATTGGGGCCAGCGCTGGGGCAGGACTAGGCTTGAGGCTGGGACTTGGGCTGGGGCTGGGTTGGCGCAGGGCTGGGGCTGGGGCTGGAACCAAGGCTTGGGCAGGGCTGGGGCTGGAGCTGGAGCCAGGGCTGGGGCGGGAGCTAGGGCTGGGGCACGGCTGAGGTCAGGCCTGGGGCTGCGGCTGGGGCAGGGCTGGTGCTGGGCTGGGGCAGGGCCTGGAGCTGGGCTGTGGCTGGGGCTCAGGACAGGGCTGGGGCCAGGCTGCGTTTGGGTCTGGGCTGAGGGCAGGGCTGGGGCTGGAGGCTGGGATGGGGCAGGACTGGGACTGGGGCAGGTGCACGGGCCGAGGCTGGGGACAGGGCTAGGGCTGGGTTCGGCTCAGGGGTGGGGCTTGGTCCAGGGCTGGGTCTGGGCTAGGGCAGGGCTGGGTCTGGGGCAGGGCTGGGGCTGGTTCCAGGGCTGTGGCTGGGCTGTGTCTGTAGCTGGGCTGGGGCTGAGGGTGAGGCTGGGGCTGGGCTAGGGCTAGGCTGGGGCAGGGGCTGCGACTGGGTCTGGATCCAGGGCTGGGGCTGGGGCTGGGGCTGGGCCGGGGCAGGGCTGGGCTGGGGCAGGGCTGGGCTAGGGCCGGGGATGGGGCCGTGAGTGGGGCTTGGCTGAGGCCGGGGCTGGGGCCGGGGGTGGGTCTGGGTCTGGGGCTGGGGCGGGGACTGGTAGAGGGCTGTGGCTGGGGCTGGGTCCAGGGCTGGGGCTGGGCGGTGGCTGGGGCTGGGCTGGGTCCAGGGCTGGGGCTGGGCGGTGGCTGGGGCTGGGCTGGGGCAGGGCTGGGGCTGGGGCTTCGGCTGGGGGCAGGGATGGGGATGGGGCTGCAATGGGCTGGGGCAGGGCTGGGGCCGGGCTGGGGATGAGGCTGGCGTGGGGCTGGGCGGTTGCTGGGGCTGGGCTGGGCAGGGCTGGGGCTGGGACTGGGCTGGGGGCAGGGATGGGGCTGGGCCTGCGCTGGGCTGGGGCCGGGCTGGGCCTGGGCTGGGGATGAGGCTGGGGTGGGGCTGGGTCTGGGTCCAGGGCAGGGGCAGGGTTGGGGCTGGGGACAGGGCTGGGGCTGGGCGGTGGCTGGGGCTGGGCTTGGGCTGGGCTGGGGCTGGGACTGGGTCCAGGGCAGCGGCTGGACTGGGGCTGGGGCTAGGCTGGGGCAGGGCCAGGGCTGGGCTGGGGCTGGGACTGGGTCCAGGGCAGGGGCTGGACTGGGGCTGGGGTTAGGCTGGGGCAGGGCTGGGGCTGGGGCTGGGGCTGGGCTGGGGCTGGGTCCAGGGCTGGGGCTGGGCAGGGGCTGGGGCTGGGCCGGGGCAGGCCTGGGGCAGGGGCTGGGCTAGGGCTGGGGCTGGGGCAGGGGCCGGGGCTGGGGACAGGGCTGGGGCCAGAGCTGGGGCAGGGCTGGGGCCGGGCTGGGGCTGGGTTCGGTGCAGGGCTGGGCGGGGCCTGGGGCAGGGCTGGGCTACGGCTGGGCTGGGACCGGGGATGGGTCCGGGGGTGGGGCCGGGCTGGGGTTGAGGCTGGGGTGGGGCTGGGGCTGGGTCCAGGGCTGGGGCTGGGCTGGGGCTGGGACTGGGCCAGGGCTTGGGCTGGGCTGGGACCGGGGCTGGGCTGGGGTAGAGCTGGCACAGGGCTAGGCCTGGGGCCGGGGCTGGGGCCGGGGCAGGGGCAGGGCTGGGGCAGGGCTGGAACTGGGGCTGGGCTGGGGCCAAGGTTGGGGCTGGGGCTGGGCTGGTGGTGAGGGTGGGGCTGGGGCTGGGGCTGCGGACAGGGCTGGGGCTAGGGCTGAGGTAGGGGTAGGGCTGGGGCTGGATTGGGGCCAGGGCTGGGGCAAGACTAGGCTTGAGGCTGGGCCTTGGGCTGGGGCTGGGTTGGCGCAGGGCTGGGGCTGGGGCTGGAACCAAGGCACGGGTACGGATGGGGCTGGGGCTGGAGCCAGGGTTGGGGCAGGAGCCAGGGCTGGGGCAGGGCTGAGGTCAGGCCTGGGGCTGCGGCTGGGGCAGGGCTGCAGCTAGGCTGGGGTTGGGCCTGGGGCTGGGCTGTGGCTGGGGCTCGGGACAGGGCTGGGGCCAGGCTTGGTATGGGGCTGGGCTGAGGGCAGGGCTGGGGCTGGGGGCTGGGATGGGGCAAAACTGGGACTGGGGCAGGGGCACGGGCCGAGGCTGGGGACAGGGCTAGGGCTGGAGCTAGGGCAGGGCTGGGGCCAGGCTGGGGCTGGGTTCGGCTCAGGGGTGGGGCTTGGTCCAGGGCTGGGGCTGGGGCTGGGCTGGGGCTGGGTATAGAGCTGTGGCTGGGGCTGGGCTGGGGCTGGGTACAGAGCTGTGGCTGGGCTGTGGCTGTGGCTGGGCTGGGGCTGGGGCTGACCTGGGGCTGGGTCCAGGGCTGTGGCTGGGCTGTGGCTGTGGCTGAGCTGTGTCTGGAGCTGGGCTGGGGATGAGTGTGGGGCCGGGCTGGGGCTGGGTTCGGTGCAGGGCTGGGGCTGAGGCTGGGGCAGGGCTGGGGGCAGGGATATGGCTGGGCAGGGGATGAGGCTGGGGTGAGGCTGGTGCTGGGTCCAGGGCAGGGGCTGGGCTGGGGCTGGGGCTGGGCTGGGGCAGGGCTGGTGCAGGGCTGGGGCTGGGGCTGGGCTGGGGGCAGGGCTGGGGCTAGGGCTGAGGTAGGGGTAGGGCTGGGGCTGGATTGGGGCCAGGTCTGGGGCAGGACTAGGCTTGAGGCTGGGCCTTGGGCTGGGGCTGGGTTGGTGCAGGGCTGGGGCTGGGGCTGGAACCAAGGCTTGGGCAGGGCTGGGGCTGGGGCTGGAGCCAGGGCTGCGGCAGGAGCCAGGGCTGGGGCAGGGCTGAGGTCAGGCCTGGGGCTGGGCCTGGGGCTGGGCTGTGGCTGGGGCTCGGGACAGGGCTGGGGCCAGGCTGGGGCTGGGGCTGGGCTGAGGGCAGGGCTTGGGCTGGGGGCTGGGATGGGGCAGGACTGGGACTGGGGTAGGGGCACAGGCCGAGGCTGGGGACAGGGCTAGGGCTGGAGCTAGGGCAGGGCTGGGGCCAGGCTGGGGCTGGGTTTGGCTCAGGTGTGGGGCTTGGTCCAGGGCTGGGGCTGGGCTAGGGCAGGGCTGGGGCTGGGGCTGGGCTGGGGCTGGGTCCAGGGTGGGGCTGGGGCTGGGCGGTGGCTGGCACTGGGTCCAGGGCTGGGGCCAGGCTGGGTCTGGGGCTGGGCTGAGGGCAGGGCTGGGGCTGGGGGCTGGGATGGGGCAGGACTGGGACTGGGGCAGGGGCATGGGCCGAGGCTGAGGACAGGGCTAGGGCTGGAGCTAGGGCAGGGCTGGGGCCAGGCTGGGGCTGGGTTCGGCTCAGGGCTGGGGCTGGGTCCGGGCCTGGGGCTGGGCTGAGGGCAGGGCTGGGCTGTGGCTGGGGCTGGGGCTGGGGTGTGGCTGGGCTGGGGCTGGGGCTGGGGCCGGGGGTGGGGCTGGGGCTGGGCCTGGGTCCAGGGCTGGGGCAGGGCTGTGGCTGGGGTTGGGCTGGGGCAGGGCCGGGGCTGGGGGCTGGGCTGGGGCTGGGGCAGGGGCTGGGCTGGGGCTGGGGCTGGGACCAGGGCTTCGTCTGGTATGTGGCTGGAGCTGGGCTGGGGCTGAGGGTGGGGCTGGGGCTGGGCTAGATCTGGGCTGGGGCCAGGCCTGCGACTGGGGCTGGGGCTTGGGCTGGGGCTGGGCTGTGGCTGGGGCTGGGCTGGGGCAGGCCTGGGGCTGGTGCTGGGTCTGGGCTGGGGATGGTTCCAGGGCAGGGGCTGGGCTGGGGCTGAAGCTGAAGCTGGGCCCGGGCAGGGCTGGGGCTGGGGCTGGGCTGGGGCCGAGTGTGGGGCTGGGGCAGGGCTGGGGCTAGGACAGGAACCAATTCTTGGGCAGGGCTGGGGCTGGGGCTGGAACCAAGTCTTGGGCAGGGCTGGGGCTGGGGCCGAGGCTGGGGCAGGGCTGGGGCTGGGCATGGACCGGGACTGGGCAGGGGTAGGGCTGGGGCAGGGTCTGGGCTGGGGACAAGTGTGGGGCTGGGGAAGGGCTGGGGCTGGGGCTGGAACCAAGTCTTGGGCAGGGCTGGGGCTGGGGCAGGGCTGGGGCAGGGCTGGGGTGGGCTGGGGCTGAGCTGGGGGCAGGGCTGGGCTGGGGCTTGGGCAGGGGATGGGCTGGGTCTAGGGCTGGGGCTGTGCTGGTGCTGTGCTGGGAGTGGGCTGGGGACTAGGGCTGGGGCAGGGCTGGGGCAGGGCTGGGGCTGGACTGGGGCCAGGTCTGGGGCTGGAGGCTGGGGCCGGGGCTGTACTGGGGCTGGGCTGGAGCTAGGGCCGGGGCTGGAACTGGGGCTGGGGCAGGGGTTGGGGCCAGGGCTGGGCTGGGGATGATCTGGGGCAGGGCTGGGGCTTGGGCTGGAGCCGGGGCTGGGCTGGGGCTGAGCTGGGGGTGGGGAGGGGGCTGGAGCAGGGCTAGGATTTGGCTGGGGGCTGGGCTGGTGCTGGGGCTGGGCTGAGGCCTCGTACTGGGCTGGGGCTGGAATGGGGCCGGGTTTGGGGCTGGGGCTGGGGCAGGGCTGGGGCTGGGCTTGAGCCGGAGCTCGGGTCAGGGCTGGGGCAGGGCTAGGGCAGGGGCTGGAGCAGGTCGGGGGCTGGGCTGGGGATGGGGTCTGGGGCCGGGGCAGGGGGCAGGGATGGGGCAGGGCTGGGGCTGGGGCTGGAACCAAGGCTTGGGCAGGGCTGGGGCTGGGTTTGGGCCGGGGCTGGGGCTGGGCTTGAGCCGGAGCTCGGGTCAGGGCTGGGGCAGGGCTAGGGCAGGGGCTGGAGCAGGTCGGGGGCTAGGGTGGGGCTGGGGCTGGGCTGGGGGCAGGGCTGGAGCCGGGGCTGGGGCCCAGACTGGGGCTGGGCAGGGTCTGAGCTGATGCTGGGGTTTGGCTGGGGCTGGGCTGGGGCTGGGCTGGGGGCTGGGCTGGGGCTGGGGCAGGGCTGGGGAAGGGGTTGGGGCTGGGCTGGAGCCGGGGCTGGGGCTGGGGCTGGGCTGGATCTAGGGCTGGGGCTGTGCTGGTGCTGTGCTGGGGGTGGGCTGGGGACTAGGGCTCGAGCAGGGCTGGGGGCTGGGCTGGGGCTGGGGCAGGGCTGGGGCAGGGCTGGAACTCGGCTGGGGATGAGGCTGGGGTGGGGCTGGGGCTGGGTCCAGGGCAGGGGCTGGGCTGGGTCTGGGGCTAGGCTGGGGCAAGTCTGGGGCAGGGCTGTGGCTGGGGCTGGGCTGGGGCTGGGCTGTGGCTGGGGCTGGGTCCAGGGTGGGGCTGGGGCCGGGGCTGGGGCAGGGAAGGGGCAGCGCTAGGGCCGAGGCTGGGGCTGGGCTGGGACTGAGCTGGGTCTGGCCTAGGGCCAGGGCTGGGGCCAGGGCTGGGGCCAAGGCTGAGGCAAGGATGATGCAGGGCTGGGGCTGGGCTGGGGCCGGGGATGGAGCTGGGGCTAGGCAGGGGCTGGGGCTGGGGCTGGGGCCAGGGCAGGACTGGGGCCAGGCTGGGGCTGGGTTCGGCTCAGGGCTGGGGCTTGGTCCAGGGCTGGGCTAGGGCTGGATTGGCCTGGGGCAGGGCTGGGGGCTGGGGCCAGGGATGGGCAGGGCTGGGGCTGGGGTCGGGGTTGTGTTGAGGCCGAGCTGGGGCTGGGGCTGGGCTAGGGCTGGAGCAGGGGCTGGGGCAGGGCTGGTGCTGGCCTAGGGGCAGGGCTGGTCTGGGTCCGGGGCTGGGGCAGGGCTGGGGTAGGGCTGGGTCCGGAACTGGGGCAGGGCTGGGGACTGCGCTGGAACTGGGACTGGGGGCCGGGGCTGGGGGCTGGGCTGGGGCTCGGGGCAGGGCTGGAGCTGGGGCTGGGGCCCAGAGTGGGACTGGGCAGGGTCTGAGCTGGGGCTGGGGATTGGCTGGGGCTGGGCTGGGGGCTGGGCTGGGGGCTGTGGCCGGGGCCGGGACTGGGCTGGGGATGAGCTGGGGCTGGGCTGGGGTCGGGGCTGGGGTTGGGCTGGTAGCAGGGCTGGGGTGTGGGCTGGGGCTGGGGTGTGGCCTGGGGCCTGGGCTAGGGCTGGGATGGGGGATGGGCTGGGGCCAGGTCTGGGGGCAGGGATGGGGCTGGGCTGGGGGCAGGGCTGGGGCCAGGGCTGGGCTGGGGGCTGGGCTTGGGCTGGGGCATGGCTGGGGTCGAGGCTGGAACCAAGGCTCAGGAGGATTTGGGGCTGTGCTAGGGGCAGGGCTGGGCTGCTGCTCAGCTGGGGCTGGGGCTGGGGCCAAGGCTGAAGCAGGGCGGGGCAGGGCTGGTGCAGGACTGGGGTTGGGGCTGGGGCTGGGGGCTGAGGCTGTGGGCTGGGTCTTGGCTGGGGCTGATGGATGGGGCTGGGGCAGGGCTGGGGTAGGGCTTGGGCCGGGGCTGGGGCTGGGGTAGGGGCAGGTCTGGGGCATGGCTGGGGCTGTGGCTGGGGCTGGGGCCGGGGCTGGGGGCAGGGATGGGGCAGGGCTGGGGCTGGGGCTGGAACCAAGGCTTGGGCAGGGCTGGGGCTGGGCTCGGGCCGGGGCTGGGGCTGGGCTGGGGCTGGGGCAGGGCTGGGGCTGGGCTGGGGCCGGGGCTTGGGCAGGGTTGGGGCTCGGGCTGGAACCAAGGCTTGGGCAGGGCTGTGGCTGGAGGCTGGGGCCGAGCCTGGGCTGGGGCTGGGCTGGGCTGGGGCAGGGCTGGGGCAGGGGCAGGGCGGGGGCTGTGGCTGGGCTGGGGCAGGGCTGGGGCAGGGGCAGGGCGGGGGCTGTGGCTGGGCTGTGGCTGGAGCTGGGCTGGGGCCGGGGATGGGGCCGTGAGTGGGGCTTGGCTGGGGCCGGGGCTGGGGGCCGAGGGTGGGGCTGGGGCTGGGTCCAGGGCTGGGGCTGGGCAGTGGCTGGGGCTGGGGCTGGGCTGGGGGCAGGGCTGGGGCTGGGGCTGGGCTGGGCTGGGGGAACGGATGGGGCTGGGGCTGGGGATGGGGCTTGGGCTGGGGCAGGGCTGGGCCTGGGCTGGGGATGAGGCTGGGGTGGGGCTGGGGCTGGGTCCAGGGCAGAGGCTGGGCTGGGGCTGGGGCTAGGCTGGGGCAGGGCTGGAGATGAGGCTGGGGTGGGGCTGGGGGCTGGGTCCAGGGCTGGGGCTGGGCTGGGACCAGGACTGGGCTGGGGCAGGGACTGGGGCAGGGCTGGGACTGGGGCTGGGCTGGGGGGCTGGGCAGGGGATGGGGCTGGGGTGGGGCTGGGGCTGGGTCCAGGGCAGGGCTGGGGCTGGGGCTGGGGCTGGGGCCGGGCTAGGGCTAGGCTGGGGGCAAGGATTGGGCTGGGGCTGGGCTGGGGATGAGGCTGGGGTGGGGCTGGGGCTGGGTCCAGGCAGGGCTGGGGCTGGGGCTGGGGTAGGGCTGGCACAGGGCTGGGGCTGTGGCTGGGTCTTGGGCGGGGGACTGGGGCAGGGGCTAGGACTGGGGCTGGGCTGGGGCCGAGTCTGGGGCCGGGGCTGGGGCCGGGGCAGGGGCAGGGCTGGGGGCTGGGCTGGAACTGGGGCTGGGCTGGGGCCAAGGTTGGGGCTGGGGGCTGGGCTGGTGGCGAGGGTGGGGCTGGGGCTGGGGCTGGGGCTGCGGACAGGGCTGGGGCTAGGGCTGAGGCAGGGGTAGGGCTGGGGCTGGATTGGGGCCAGGGCTGGGGCAGGACTAGGCTTAGGGCTGGGCCTTGGGCTGGGGCTGGGTTGGCGCAGGGCTGGGGGCTGGGGCTGGAACCAAGGCATGGGCAGGGCTGGGGCTGGGGCAGGAGCCAGGGCTGGGGCAGGAGCCAGGGCTAGGCTGGGGCTGGGCCTGGGGCTGGGCTGGGGCTGGGGCTGGGGACAGGGCTGGGGCCAGGCTGGGTGTGGGGCTGGGCTGAGGGCAGGGCTGGGGCTGTGGGCTGGGCTGGGGCAGTAGTGGGACTGGGGCAGGGGCACGGGCCAAGGCTGGGGACTGGGCTAGGGCTGGAGCTAGGGTAGGGCTGGGGCCAGGCTGGGGCTGGGTTCGGCTCAGGGCTGGGGCTTGGGTCCAGCGCTGGGGCTGGGCTGAGGGCAGGGCTGGGCTAGGCCTGGGGCTGGGTCAGGGCTGGGCTAGGGCTGGGCTGGGGCTGGGGCAGGGCTGGGGCTGCTGGGGCTGGGGCAGGGCTGGAGGCTGGGGCCAGGGCTGGGTCTGGGGCTGGGGGCAGGGCTGGAGGTGGGGGCTGGGTTGGGCTGAGCAAGGGCTGGGGAATGGCTAGGGCTTGGCCCGGGGCTAGGCTGGGGCTGGGGTTGGGCTGGAGGCAGGGCTGGGGCTGGGTTGGGGCTGGGGCTGGGGCAGGGCTGGAGCTGGGCTGGGGCTGAGCTGGGGGAGTGGCCGGGGCTCGTGCAGGGGCTGGGGCTGGAAGCAAGGCTTGGCAGGGCTGGGGTAGTGATGGGGCTGGGCTCGGGCCGGGGCTGGTGCTGGGCTGGGGTTGGGGCAGGGCTGTGGCCAGGGCTGGGGGCAGAGATGGGGCAGGGCTGGGGCTGGGGCTGGAACCAAGGCTTGGGCAGGGCTGGGGCTGGGGCTGGGGCCAGGGCTTCGGCAGGGTTGGGGCTGGGCTGGGGCCAGGTCTGGGGCAGGGCTGGGGTTGGGCTGGTGGCAGGGCTGGGGCAGGGCTGGAGCTGGACTGGCACGGGGGCCGGGTCTGGGGGCAGGGATTAGCTGGGGCTGGGATTGGGCTGGTGGCAGGGCTGGGCTGGGTTGGGGCTGGGGCTGGGGGCAGTGCTGGGGCATGGCTGCGTCCTGGACCAGGTCTGGGGGCAGGGCTGAGCTGGGACTGGGGCTGGGCTGGGTCTGGGGGCTGGGGCCGGGCCAGGGGGCACGGCTGGGGCTGGGCTGGGGCTGGAGGCTGGAGCCAGGGCTGGGGCTGGGGCTGGGGGCAGGGCTGGAGTTGGGGGCTGGGTTGGGGCTGAGGAAGGGCTGGGGTATGGCTAGGGCTTGGGCCGGGGCTAGGCTGGGGCTGGGGTCGGGGCTGAGGGGCTGGGGTCAGGGCTGAGGGCTGGGCTGGGGCTGGGGCAGGGCTGGGGAAGGGCTGGGGAAGGGGTTGGGGCTGGGCTGGAGCCGGGGCTGGGGCTGGGGCTGGTCTGATGCTGGGGTTTGGCTGGGGCTGGGCTGGGGCTGGGCTGGGGCTGGGCAGGGCTGGGGAAGGGGTTGGGGCTGGGCTGGAGCCGGGGGCTGGGGCTGGGCTGGGTCTAGGGCTGGGGCTGTGCTGGTGCTGTGCTGGGGGTGGGCTGGGGACTAGGGCTGGGGCAGGGCTGACGCAGGGCTGGGTCTGGGCTGGGGGCTGGGGGGGGCTGGGGCAGGGCTGGGGCTGGGCTGGGGCCAGAGCTGGGGCTGGAGGCTGGGGCCGGGGCTGGGTCTGGGTCCAGGGCAGGGGCAGGGTTGGGGCTGGGGACAGGGCTGGGGCTGGGCGGTGGCTGGGGCTGGGCTTGGGCTGGGCTGGGGCTGGGACTGGGTCCAGGGCAGCGGCTGGACTGGGGCTGGGGCTAGGCTGGGGCAGGGCCAGGGCTGGGCTGGGGCTGGGACTGGGTCCAGGGCAGGGGCTGGACTGGGGCTGGGGTTAGGCTGGGGCAGGGCTGGGGCTGGGGCTGGGGCTGGGCTGGGTCCAGGGCTGGGGCTGGGCAGGGGCTGGGGCTGGGCCGGGGCAGGCCTGGGGCAGGGGCTGGGCTAGGGCTGGGGCTGGGGCAGGGCCGGGGCTGGGGACAGGGCTGGGGCCAGAGCTGGGGCAGGGCTGGGGCCGGGCTGGGGCTGGGTTCGGTGCAGGGCTGGGCGGGGCCTGGGGCAGGGCTGGGCTACGGGCTGGGCTGGGACCGGGGATGGGTTCCGGGGGTGGGGCCGGGCTGGGGTTGAGGCTGGGGTGGGGCTGGGGCTGGGTCCAGGGCTGGGGCTGGGCTGGGGCTGGGACTGGGCCAGGGCTTGGGCTGGGCTGGGGACCGGGGTTGGGCTGGGGTAGAGCTGGCACAGGGCTAGGGCCTGGGGCCGGGGCTGGGGCCGGGGCAGGGGCAGGGCTGGGGCAGGGCTGGAACTGGGGCTGGGCTGGGGCCAAGGTTGGGGCTGGGGCTGGGGCTGGGGTGGTGGTGAGGGTGGGGGCTGGGGCTGGGGCTGCGGACAGGGCTGGGGCTAGGGCTGAGGTTAGGGGTAGGGCTGGGGCTGGATTGGGGCCAGGGCTGGGGCAAGACTAGGCTTGAGGCTGGGCCTTGGGCTGGGGCTGGGTTGGCGCAGGGCTGGGGCTGGGGCTGGAACCAAGGCACGGGTACGGATGGGGCTGGGGCTGGAGCCAGGGTTGGGGCAGGAGCCAGGGGCTGGGGCAGGGCTGAGGTCAGGCCTGGGGCTGCGGCTGGGGCAGGGCTGCAGCTAGGCTGGGGTTGGGCCTGGAGCTGGGCTGTGGCTGGGGCTCGGGACAGGGCTGGGGCCAGGCTTGGTATGGGGCTGGGCTGAGGGCAGGGCTGGTGCTGGGGGCTGGGATGGGGCAAAACTGGGACTGGGGCAGGGGCACGGGCCGAGGCTGGGACAGGGCTAGGGCTGGAGCTAGGGCAGGGCTGGGGCCAGGCTGGGGCTGGGTTCGGCTCAGGGGTGGGGCTTGGTCCAGGGCTGGGGCTGGGGCTGGGCTGGGGCTGGGTATAGAGCTGTGGCTGGGGCTGGGCTGGGGCTGGGGTACAGAGCTGTGGCTGGGCTGTGGCTGTGGCTGGGCTGGGGCTGGGGCTGACCTGGGGCTGGGTCCAGGGCTGTGGCTGGGCTGTGGCTGTGGCTGAGCTGTGTCTGGAGCTGGGCTGGGGATGAGTGTGGGGCCGGGCTGGGGCTGGGTTCGGTGCAGGGCTGGGGCTGGGGCTGGGGCTGGGCTGGGGCCGGGGATGGGGCTGGGGCTGCGGTGGGCTGGGGCAGGGCTGGTCCTGGGCTGGGGATGAGGCTGGGGTGAGGATGGGTGGTGGCTGAGGCTGGGCTGGGCAGGCCTGGGGCTGAGGCTGGGGCAGGGCTGGGGGCAGGGATATGGCTGGGCAGGGGATGAGGCTGGGGTGAGGCTGGTGCTGGGTCCAGGGCAGGGGCTGGGCTGGGGCTGGGGCTGGGCTGGGGCAGGGCTGGTGCAGGGCTGGGGCTGGGGCTGGGCTGGGGGGCAGGGCTGGGGCTAGGGCTGAGGTAGGGGTAGGGCTGGGGCTGGATTGGGGCCAGGGCTGGGGCAGGACTAGGCTTGAGGCTGGGCCTTGGGCTGGGGCTGGGTTGGTGCAGGGCTGGGGCTGGGGGCTGGAACCAAGGCTTGGGCAGGGCTGGGGCTGGGGCTGGAGCCAGGGCTGCGGCAGGAGCCAGGGCTGGGGCAGGGCTGAGGTCAGGCCTGGGGCTGAGGCTGGGGCAGGGCTGGGGCTAGGCTGGGGCTGGGCCTGGGGCTGGGCTGTGGCTGGGGCTCGGGACAGGGCTGGGGCCAGGCTGGGGCTGGGTTCGGCTCAGGGCTGGGGCTTGGTCCAGCGCTGGGGCTGGGCTGAGGGCAGGGCTGGGCTAGGCCTGGGGCTGGGTCAGGGCTGGGCTAGGGCTGGGCTGGGGCTGGGGCAGGGCTGGGGCTGGGCTGGGGCTGGGCTGGGGCTGGAGGCTGGGGCCAGGGCTGGGTCTGGGGCTGGGGGCAGGGCTGGAGGTGGGGGCTGGGTTGGGGCTGAGCAAGGGCTGGGGAACGGCTAGGGCTTGGGCCGGGGCTAGGCTGGGGCTGGGGTTGGGCTGGAGGCAGGGCTGGGGCTGGGTTGGGGCTGGGGCTGGGGGCAGGGCTGGAGCTGGGCTGGGGCTGAGCTGGGGGAGGGGCCGGGGCTCGTGCAGGGGCTGGGGCTGGAAGCAAGGCTTGGGCAGGGCTGGGGTAGTGATGGGGCTGGGCTCGGGCCGGGGCTGGTGCTGGGCTGGGGTTGGGGCAGGGCTGTGGCCAGGGCTGGGGGCAGAGATGGGGCAGGGCTGGGGCTGGGGCTGGAACCAAGGCTTGGGCAGGGCTGGGGCTGGGGCTGGGGCCAGGGCTTCGGCAGGGTTGGGGCTGGGCTGGGGCCAGGTCTGGGGCAGGGCTGGGGTTGGGCTGGTGGCAGGGCTGGGGCAGGGCTGGAGCTGGACTGGCACGGGGCCGGGTCTGGGGGCAGGGATTAGCTGGGGCTGGATTGGGCTGGTGGCAGGGCTGGGGCTGGGTTGGGGCTGGGGCTGGGGGCAGTGGCTGGGGCATGGCTGCGTCCTGGACCAGGTCTGGGGGCAGGGCTGAGCTGGGACTGGGGCTGGGGCTGGGTCTGGGGCTGGGGCCGGGCCAGGGGGCACGGCTGGGGCTGGGCTGGGGCTGGAGGCTGGAGCCAGGGCTGGGGCTGGGGCTGGGGGCAGGGCTGGAGTTGGGGGCTGGGTTGGGGCTGAGGAAGGGCTGGGGTATGGCTAGGGCTTGGGCCGGGGCTAGGCTGGGGCTGGGGGTCGGGGCTGAGGGCTGGGGTCAGGGCTGAGGGCTGGGCTGGGGCTGGGGCAGGGCTGGGGAAGGGCTGGGGAAGGGGTTGGGGCTGGGCTGGAGCCGGGGCTGGGGCTGGGGCTGGTCTGATGCTGGGGTTTGGCTGGGGCTGGGCTGGGGCTGGGCTGGGGCTGGGGCAGGGCTGGGGAAGGGGTTGGGGCTGGGCTGGAGCCGGGGCTGGGGCTGGGCTGGGTCTAGGGCTGGGGCTGTGCTGGTGCTGTGCTGGGGGTGGGCTGGGGACTAGGGCTGGGGCAGGGCTGACGCAGGGCTGGGTCTGGGCTGGGGGCTGGGGGGGGCTGGGGCAGGGCTGGGGCTGGGCTGGGGCCAGAGCTGGGGCTGGAGGCTGGGGCCGGGGCTGGGTCTGGGTCCAGGGCAGGGGCAGGGTTGGGGCTGGGGACAGGGCTGGGGCTGGGCGGTGGCTGGGGCTGGGCTTGGGCTGGGCTGGGGCTGGGACTGGGTCCAGGGCAGCGGCTGGACTGGGGCTGGGGCTAGGCTGGGGCAGGGCCAGGGCTGGGCTGGGGCTGGGACTGGGTCCAGGGCAGGGGCTGGACTGGGGCTGGGGTTAGGCTGGGGCAGGGCTGGGGCTGGGGCTGGGGCTGGGCTGGTCCTGGGCTGGGGATGAGGCTGGGGTGAGGATGGGTGGTGGCTGGGGCTGGGCTGGGCAGGCCTGGGGCTGAGGCTGGGGCAGGGCTGGGGGCAGGGATATGGCTGGGCAGGGGATGAGGCTGGGGTGAGGCTGGTGCTGGGTCCAGGGCAGGGGCTGGGCTGGGGCTGGGGCTGGCTGGGGCAGGGCTGGTGCAGGGCTGGGGCTGGGGCTGGGGCTGGGGGCAGGGCTGGGGCTAGGGCTGAGGTAGGGGTAGGGCTGGGGCTGGATTGGGGCCAGGGGCTGGGGCAGGACTAGGCTTGAGGCTGGGCCTTGGGCTGGGGCTGGTTGGTGCAGGGCTGGGGCTGGGGCTGGAACCAAGGCTTGGGCAGGGCTGGGGCTGGGGCTGGAGCCAGGGCTTGCGGCAGGAGCCAGGGCTGGGGCAGGGCTGAGGTCAGGCCTGGGGCTGAGGCTGGGGCAGGGCTGGGGCTAGGCTGGGGCTGGGCCTGGGGCTGGGCTGTGGCTGGGGCTCGGGACAGGGCTGGGGCCAGGCTGGGGCTGGGGCTGGGCTGAGGGCAGGGCTTGGGCTGGGGGCTGGGATGGGGCAGGACTGGGACTGGGGCAGGGGCACAGGGCCGAGGCTGGGGACAGGGCTAGGGCTGGAGCTAGGGCAGGGCTGGGGCCAGGCTGGGGCTGGGTTTGGCTCAGGTGTGGGGCTTGGTCCAGGGCTGGGGCTGGGCTAGGGCAGGGCTGGGGCTGGGGCTGGGCTGGGGCTGGGTCCAGGGTGGGGCTGGGGCTGGGCTGGGGGCAGGGCTGGGGCTGGGCGGGTGGCTGGCACTGGGTCCAGGGCTGGGGCCAGGCTGGGTCTGGGGCTGGGCTGAGGGCAGGGCTGGGGCTGGGGGCTGGGATGGGGCAGGACTGGGACTGGGGCAGGGGCATGGGCCGAGGCTGAGGACAGGGCTAGGGCTGGAGCTAGGGCAGGGCTGGGGCCAGGCTGGGGCTGGGTTCGGCTCAGGGCTGGGGCTGGGTCCGGGCCTGGGGCTGGGCTGAGGGCAGGGCTGGGCTAGGGCTGGGGCTGGGGCTGGGGTGTGGCTGGGCTGGGGCTGGGGCTGGGCCTGGGTCCAGGGCTGGGGCAGGGCTGTGGCTGGGGTTGGGCTGGGGCAGGGCCGGGGCTGGGGGCTGGGCTGGGGCTGGGGCAGGGGCTGGGCTGGGGCTGGGGCTGGGACCAGGGCTGGGTCTGGTCTGTGGCTGGAGCTGGGCTGGGGCTGAGGGTGGGGCTGGGGCTGGGCTAGGATCTGGGCTGGGGCCAGGCCTGCGACTGGGGCTGGGGCTTGGGCTGGGGCTGGGCTGTGGCTGGGGCTGGGCTGGGGCAGGCCTGGGGCTGGTGCTGGGTCTGGGCTGGGGATGGTTCCAGGGCAGGGGCTGGGCTGGGGCTGAAGCTGGGCCCGGGCAGGGCTGGGGCTGGGGCTGGGGCTGGGCTGGGGCCGAGTGTGGGGCTGGGGCAGGGCTGGGGCTAGGACAGGAACCAATTCTTGGGCAGGGCTGGGGGCTGGGGCTGGAACCAAGTCTTGGGCAGGGCTGGGGCTGGGGCCGAGGCTGGGGCAGGGCTGGGGCTGGGCATGGACCGGGACTGGGCAGGGGTAGGGCTGGGCAGGGTCTGGGCTGGGGACAAGTGTGGGGCTGGGGGAAGGGCTGGGGCTGGGGCTGGAACCAAGTCTTGGGCAGGGCTGGGGCTTGGGCTGGGGCAGGGCTGGGGCCGGGGCTGGGGCAGGGCTGGGGCTGGGGTTGGTCTGGGGCTGGGGCTGGGTCCAGGGCTGGGGCTGGGCTGGGGTCTGGGCTAGGGCTTGGCTGGGGCCGGGGCTGCAACTGGGGCTGGGGCTGGGCTGGGGCAGGGGCTGGGGATGAGGCTGGGGTGTGGCTGGGGCTGGGTCCAGGGCAGGGGCTGGGCTGGGGCTGCGACTAGGATGGGGCAGGGCTGGGGCTGGGCTGGTGCTGGGGCTGGGTCCAGGGTGGGGCTGGGGCTGGGGCTGGGTCCAGCGTGTGGTTGGGGCTGGGCTGGGGGCAGGGGCTGGGGCAGGGCGGTGGCTGGGACTGGGTCCAGGGCAGGGGCAGGACTGCGGCTGGGGCGGGGACTGGGACAGGGCTGGGGCTGGGGCTGGAGCCAGGGCTGGGGCTGGTCGGTGGCTGGGGCTGGGCTGTGGCAGGGCTGGGGACAGGGCTGGGGCCAGGCTGGGGCTGGGGCTGGGCTGAGGGCAGGGCTGGGGCTGGAGGCTGGGGTCGGGCAGGACTGTGACTGGGGCAGGGGCACAGGCCGAGGCTGGGGACAGGGCTAGGGCTGGAGCTAGGGCAGGGCTGGGGCCAGGCTGGGGCTAGGTTCGGCTCAGGGCTGGGGCGTGGTCCAGGGCTGGGGCTGGGCTGAGAGCACGGCTGGGCTGAGGCCGGGGCTGGGGCTGGGACTGGGGCTGGGCTGGGGGCAGGGCAGGGGCTGGGCTAGGGATGGGGC
>NW_027143497.1:0-58020 GCF_026170545.1 Melanerpes formicivorus | reverse complement strand
GGAATAAGGTAGGGAAGAATTCTAAGGATCATTTTGACTGCCTCCAGAAGTTAGATCAGATGGCAAATTGGATTTGGTGCTAGGTCTTTCCCTTTAGGTTTTACCCCAACAATGTTTTCATTAGTTTCGCTCACTCTCGAAATCAAGCATTTTACAGCAGGTTGGAGCAGCCTGTATCTCAGCACAGGAATAAGGTAGGGAAGAATTCTAAGGATCATTTTGACTGCCTCCAGAAGTTAGATCAGATGGCAAATTGGATTTGGTGCTAGGTCTTTCCCTTTAGGTTTTACCCCAACAATGTTTTCATTAGTTTCGCTCACTCTCGAAATCAAGCATTTTACAGCAGGTTGGAGCAGCCTGTATCTCAGCACAGGAATAAGGTAGGGAAGAATTCTAAGGCTCATTTTGACTGCCTCCAGAAGTTAGATCAGATGGCAAATTGGATTTGGTGCTAGGTCTTTCCCTTTAGGTTTTACCCCAACAATGTTTTCATTAGTTTCGCTCACTCTCGAAATCAAGCATTTTACAGCAGGTTGGAGCAGCCTGTATCTCAGCACAGGAATAAGGTAGGGAAGAATTCTAAGGCTCATTTTGACTGCCTCCAGAAGTTAGATCAGATGGCAAATTGGATTTGGTGCTAGGTCTTTCCCTTTAGGTTTTACCCCAACAATGTTTTCATTAGTTTCGCTCACTCTCGAAATCAAGCATTTTACAGCAGGTTGGAGCAGCCTGTATCTCAGCACAGGAATAAGGTAGGGAAGAATTCTAAGGATCATTTTGACTGCCTCCAGAAGTTAGATCAGATGGCAAATTGGATTTGGTGCTAGGTCTTTCCCTTTAGGTTTTACCCCAACAATGTTTTCATTAGTTTCGCTCACTCTCGAAATCAAGCATTTTACAGCAGGTTGGAGCAGCCTGTATCTCAGCACAGGAATAAGGTAGGGAAGAATTCTAAGGATCATTTTGACTGCCTCCAGAAGTTAGATCAGATGGCAAATTGGATTTGGTGCTAGGTCTTTCCCTTTAGGTTTTACCCCAACAATGTTTTCATTAGTTTCGCTCACTCTCGAAATCAAGCATTTTACAGCAGGTTGGAGCAGCCTGTATCTCAGCACAGGAATAAGGTAGGGAAGAATTCTAAGGATCATTTTGACTGCCTCCAGAAGTTAGATCAGATGGCAAATTGGATTTGGTGCTAGGTCTTTCCCTTTAGGTTTTACCCCAACAATGTTTTCATTAGTTTCGCTCACTCTCGAAATCAAGCATTTTACAGCAGGTTGGAGCAGCCTGTATCTCAGCACAGGAATAAGGTAGGGAAGAATTCTAAGGATCATTTTGACTGCCTCCAGAAGTTAGATCAGATGGCAAATTGGATTTGGTGCTAGGTCTTTCCCTTTAGGTTTTACCCCAACAATGTTTTCATTAGTTTCGCTCACTCTCGAAATCAAGCATTTTACAGCAGGTTGGAGCAGCCTGTATCTCAGCACAGGAATAAGGTAGGGAAGAATTCTAAGGCTCATTTTGACTGCCTCCAGAAGTTAGATCAGATGGCAAATTGGATTTGGTGCTAGGTCTTTCCCTTTAGGTTTTACCCCAACAATGTTTTCATTAGTTTCGCTCACTCTCGAAATCAAGCATTTTACAGCAGGTTGGAGCAGCCTGTATCTCAGCACAGGAATAAGGTAGGGAAGAATTCTAAGGCTCATTTTGACTGCCTCCAGAAGTTAGATCAGATGGCAAATTGGATTTGGTGCTAGGTCTTTCCCTTTAGGTTTTACCCCAACAATGTTTTCATTAGTTTCGCTCACTCTCGAAATCAAGCATTTTACAGCAGGTTGGAGCAGCCTGTATCTCAGCACAGGAATAAGGTAGGGAAGAATTCTAAGGATCATTTTGACTGCCTCCAGAAGTTAGATCAGATGGCAAATTGGATTTGGTGCTAGGTCTTTCCCTTTAGGTTTTACCCCAACAATGTTTTCATTAGTTTCGCTCACTCTCGAAATCAAGCATTTTACAGCAGGTTGGAGCAGCCTGTATCTCAGCACAGGAATAAGGTAGGGAAGAATTCTAAGGCTCATTTTGACTGCCTCCAGAAGTTAGATCAGATGGCAAATTGGATTTGGTGCTAGGTCTTTCCCTTTAGGTTTTACCCCAACAATGTTTTCATTAGTTTCGCTCACTCTCGAAATCAAGCATTTTACAGCAGGTTGGAGCAGCCTGTATCTCAGCACAGGAATAAGGTAGGGAAGAATTCTAAGGCTCATTTTGACTGCCTCCAGAAGTTAGATCAGATGGCAAATTGGATTTGGTGCTAGGTCTTTCCCTTTAGGTTTTACCCCAACAATGTTTTCATTAGTTTCGCTCACTCTCGAAATCAAGCATTTTACAGCAGGTTGGAGCAGCCTGTATCTCAGCACAGGAATAAGGTAGGGAAGAATTCTAAGGATCATTTTGACTGCCTCCAGAAGTTAGATCAGATGGCAAATTGGATTTGGTGCTAGGTCTTTCCCTTTAGGTTTTACCCCAACAATGTTTTCATTAGTTTCGCTCACTCTCGAAATCAAGCATTTTACAGCAGGTTGGAGCAGCCTGTATCTCAGCATAGGAATAAGGTAGGGAAGAATTCTAAGGCTCATTTTGACTGCCTCCAGAAGTTAGATCAGATGGCAAATTGGATTTGGTGCTAGGTCTTTCCCTTTAGGTTTTACCCCAACAATGTTTTCATTAGTTTCGCTCACTCTCGAAATCAAGCATTTTACAGCAGGTTGGAGCAGCCTGTATCTCAGCACAGGAATAAGGTAGGGAAGAATTCTAAGGCTCATTTTGACTGCCTCCAGAAGTTAGATCAGATGGCAAATTGGATTTGGTGCTAGGTCTTTCCCTTTAGGTTTTACCCCAACAATGTTTTCATTAGTTTCGCTCACTCTCGAAATCAAGCATTTTACAGCAGGTTGGAGCAGCCTGTATCTCAGCACAGGAATAAGGTAGGGAAGAATTCTAAGGCTCATTTTGACTGCCTCCAGAAGTTAGATCAGATGGCAAATTGGATTTGGTGCTAGGTCTTTCCCTTTAGGTTTTACCCCAACAATGTTTTCATTAGTTTCGCTCACTCTCGAAATCAAGCATTTTACAGCAGGTTGGAGCAGCCTGTATCTCAGCACAGGAATAAGGTAGGGAAGAATTCTAAGGCTCATTTTGACTGCCTCCAGAAGTTAGATCAGATGGCAAATTGGATTTGGTGCTAGGTCTTTCCCTTTAGGTTTTACCCCAACAATGTTTTCATTAGTTTCGCTCACTCTCGAAATCAAGCATTTTACAGCAGGTTGGAGCAGCCTGTATCTCAGCACAGGAATAAGGTAGGGAAGAATTCTAAGGCTCATTTTGACTGCCTCCAGAAGTTAGATCAGATGGCAAATTGGATTTGGTGCTAGGTCTTTCCCTTTAGGTTTTACCCCAACAATGTTTTCATTAGTTTCGCTCACTCTCGAAATCAAGCATTTTACAGCAGGTTGGAGCAGCCTGTATCTCAGCACAGGAATAAGGTAGGGAAGAATTCTAAGGCTCATTTTGACTGCCTCCAGAAGTTAGATCAGATGGCAAATTGGATTTGGTGCTAGGTCTTTCCCTTTAGGTTTTACCCCAACAATGTTTTCATTAGTTTCGCTCACTCTCGAAATCAAGCATTTTACAGCAGGTTGGAGCAGCCTGTATCTCAGCACAGGAATAAGGTAGGGAAGAATTCTAAGGCTCATTTTGACTGCCTCCAGAAGTTAGATCAGATGGCAAATTGGATTTGGTGCTAGGTCTTTCCCTTTAGGTTTTACCCCAACAATGTTTTCATTAGTTTCGCTCACTCTCGAAATCAAGCATTTTACAGCAGGTTGGAGCAGCCTGTATCTCAGCACAGGAATAAGGTAGGGAAGAATTCTAAGGCTCATTTTGACTGCCTCCAGAAGTTAGATCAGATGGCAAATTGGATTTGGTGCTAGGTCTTTCCCTTTAGGTTTTACCCCAACAATGTTTTCATTAGTTTCGCTCACTCTCGAAATCAAGCATTTTACAGCAGGTTGGAGCAGCCTGTATCTCAGCACAGGAATAAGGTAGGGAAGAATTCTAAGGATCATTTTGACTGCCTCCAGAAGTTAGATCAGATGGCAAATTGGATTTGGTGCTAGGTCTTTCCCTTTAGGTTTTACCCCAACAATGTTTTCATTAGTTTCGCTCACTCTCGAAATCAAGCATTTTACAGCAGGTTGGAGCAGCCTGTATCTCAGCACAGGAATAAGGTAGGGAAGAATTCTAAGGATCATTTTGACTGCCTCCAGAAGTTAGATCAGATGGCAAATTGGATTTGGTGCTAGGTCTTTCCCTTTAGGTTTTACCCCAACAATGTTTTCATTAGTTTCGCTCACTCTCGAAATCAAGCATTTTACAGCAGGTTGGAGCAGCCTGTATCTCAGCACAGGAATAAGGTAGGGAAGAATTCTAAGGCTCATTTTGACTGCCTCCAGAAGTTAGATCAGGTGGCAAATTGGATTTGGTGCTAGGTCTTTCCCTTTAGGTTTTACCCCAACAATGTTTTCATTAGTTTCGCTCACTCTCGAAATCAAGCATTTTACAGCAGGTTGGAGCAGCCTGTATCTCAGCACAGGAATAAGGTAGGGAAGAATTCTAAGGATCATTTTGACTGCCTCCAGAAGTTAGATCAGATGGCAAATTGGATTTGGTGCTAGGTCTTTCCCTTTAGGTTTTACCCCAACAATGTTTTCATTAGTTTCGCTCACTCTCGAAATCAAGCATTTTACAGCAGGTTGGAGCAGCCTGTATCTCAGCACAGGAATAAGGTAGGGAAGAATTCTAAGGATCATTTTGACTGCCTCCAGAAGTTAGATCAGATGGCAAATTGGATTTGGTGCTAGGTCTTTCCCTTTAGGTTTTACCCCAACAATGTTTTCATTAGTTTCGCTCACTCTCGAAATCAAGCATTTTACAGCAGGTTGGAGCAGCCTGTATCTCAGCACAGGAATAAGGTAGGGAAGAATTCTAAGGATCATTTTGACTGCCTCCAGAAGTTAGATCAGATGGCAAATTGGATTTGGTGCTAGGTCTTTCCCTTTAGGTTTTACCCCAACAATGTTTTCATTAGTTTCGCTCACTCTCGAAATCAAGCATTTTACAGCAGGTTGGAGCAGCCTGTATCTCAGCACAGGAATAAGGTAGGGAAGAATTCTAAGGATCATTTTGACTGCCTCCAGAAGTTAGATCAGATGGCAAATTGGATTTGGTGCTAGGTCTTTCCCTTTAGGTTTTACCCCAACAATGTTTTCATTAGTTTCGCTCACTCTCGAAATCAAGCATTTTACAGCAGGTTGGAGCAGCCTGTATCTCAGCACAGGAATAAGGTAGGGAAGAATTCTAAGGCTCATTTTGACTGCCTCCAGAAGTTAGATCAGATGGCAAATTGGATTTGGTGCTAGGTCTTTCCCTTTAGGTTTTACCCCAACAATGTTTTCATTAGTTTCGCTCACTCTCGAAATCAAGCATTTTACAGCAGGTTGGAGCAGCCTGTATCTCAGCACAGGAATAAGGTAGGGAAGAATTCTAAGGCTCATTTTGACTGCCTCCAGAAGTTAGATCAGATGGCAAATTGGATTTGGTGCTAGGTCTTTCCCTTTAGGTTTTACCCCAACAATGTTTTCATTAGTTTCGCTCACTCTCGAAATCAAGCATTTTACAGCAGGTTGGAGCAGCCTGTATCTCAGCACAGGAATAAGGTAGGGAAGAATTCTAAGGCTCATTTTGACTGCCTCCAGAAGTTAGATCAGATGGCAAATTGGATTTGGTGCTAGGTCTTTCCCTTTAGGTTTTACCCCAACAATGTTTTCATTAGTTTCGCTCACTCTCGAAATCAAGCATTTTACAGCAGGTTGGAGCAGCCTGTATCTCAGCACAGGAATAAGGTAGGGAAGAATTCTAAGGCTCATTTTGACTGCCTCCAGAAGTTAGATCAGATGGCAAATTGGATTTGGTGCTAGGTCTTTCCCTTTAGGTTTTACCCCAACAATGTTTTCATTAGTTTCGCTCACTCTCGAAATCAAGCATTTTACAGCAGGTTGGAGCAGCCTGTATCTCAGCACAGGAATAAGGTAGGGAAGAATTCTAAGGATCATTTTGACTGCCTCCAGAAGTTAGATCAGATGGCAAATTGGATTTGGTGCTAGGTCTTTCCCTTTAGGTTTTACCCCAACAATGTTTTCATTAGTTTCGCTCACTCTCGAAATCAAGCATTTTACAGCAGGTTGGAGCAGCCTGTATCTCAGCACAGGAATAAGGTAGGGAAGAATTCTAAGGCTCATTTTGACTGCCTCCAGAAGTTAGATCAGATGGCAAATTGGATTTGGTGCTAGGTCTTTCCCTTTAGGTTTTACCCCAACAATGTTTTCATTAGTTTCGCTCACTCTCGAAATCAAGCATTTTACAGCAGGTTGGAGCAGCCTGTATCTCAGCACAGGAATAAGGTAGGGAAGAATTCTAAGGATCATTTTGACTGCCTCCAGAAGTTAGATCAGATGGCAAATTGGATTTGGTGCTAGGTCTTTCCCTTTAGGTTTTACCCCAACAATGTTTTCATTAGTTTCGCTCACTCTCGAAATCAAGCATTTTACAGCAGGTTGGAGCAGCCTGTATCTCAGCACAGGAATAAGGTAGGGAAGAATTCTAAGGCTCATTTTGACTGCCTCCAGAAGTTAGATCAGATGGCAAATTGGATTTGGTGCTAGGTCTTTCCCTTTAGGTTTTACCCCAACAATGTTTTCATTAGTTTCGCTCACTCTCGAAATCAAGCATTTTACAGCAGGTTGGAGCAGCCTGTATCTCAGCACAGGAATAAGGTAGGGAAGAATTCTAAGGCTCATTTTGACTGCCTCCAGAAGTTAGATCAGATGGCAAATTGGATTTGGTGCTAGGTCTTTCCCTTTAGGTTTTACCCCAACAATGTTTTCATTAGTTTCGCTCACTCTCGAAATCAAGCATTTTACAGCAGGTTGGAGCAGCCTGTATCTCAGCACAGGAATAAGGTAGGGAAGAATTCTAAGGATCATTTTGACTGCCTCCAGAAGTTAGATCAGATGGCAAATTGGATTTGGTGCTAGGTCTTTCCCTTTAGGTTTTACCCCAACAATGTTTTCATTAGTTTCGCTCACTCTCGAAATCAAGCATTTTACAGCAGGTTGGAGCAGCCTGTATCTCAGCATAGGAATAAGGTAGGGAAGAATTCTAAGGCTCATTTTGACTGCCTCCAGAAGTTAGATCAGATGGCAAATTGGATTTGGTGCTAGGTCTTTCCCTTTAGGTTTTACCCCAACAATGTTTTCATTAGTTTCGCTCACTCTCGAAATCAAGCATTTTACAGCAGGTTGGAGCAGCCTGTATCTCAGCACAGGAATAAGGTAGGGAAGAATTCTAAGGCTCATTTTGACTGCCTCCAGAAGTTAGATCAGATGGCAAATTGGATTTGGTGCTAGGTCTTTCCCTTTAGGTTTTACCCCAACAATGTTTTCATTAGTTTCGCTCACTCTCGAAATCAAGCATTTTACAGCAGGTTGGAGCAGCCTGTATCTCAGCACAGGAATAAGGTAGGGAAGAATTCTAAGGCTCATTTTGACTGCCTCCAGAAGTTAGATCAGATGGCAAATTGGATTTGGTGCTAGGTCTTTCCCTTTAGGTTTTACCCCAACAATGTTTTCATTAGTTTCGCTCACTCTCGAAATCAAGCATTTTACAGCAGGTTGGAGCAGCCTGTATCTCAGCACAGGAATAAGGTAGGGAAGAATTCTAAGGCTCATTTTGACTGCCTCCAGAAGTTAGATCAGATGGCAAATTGGATTTGGTGCTAGGTCTTTCCCTTTAGGTTTTACCCCAACAATGTTTTCATTAGTTTCGCTCACTCTCGAAATCAAGCATTTTACAGCAGGTTGGAGCAGCCTGTATCTCAGCACAGGAATAAGGTAGGGAAGAATTCTAAGGCTCATTTTGACTGCCTCCAGAAGTTAGATCAGATGGCAAATTGGATTTGGTGCTAGGTCTTTCCCTTTAGGTTTTACCCCAACAATGTTTTCATTAGTTTCGCTCACTCTCGAAATCAAGCATTTTACAGCAGGTTGGAGCAGCCTGTATCTCAGCACAGGAATAAGGTAGGGAAGAATTCTAAGGCTCATTTTGACTGCCTCCAGAAGTTAGATCAGATGGCAAATTGGATTTGGTGCTAGGTCTTTCCCTTTAGGTTTTACCCCAACAATGTTTTCATTAGTTTCGCTCACTCTCGAAATCAAGCATTTTACAGCAGGTTGGAGCAGCCTGTATCTCAGCACAGGAATAAGGTAGGGAAGAATTCTAAGGCTCATTTTGACTGCCTCCAGAAGTTAGATCAGATGGCAAATTGGATTTGGTGCTAGGTCTTTCCCTTTAGGTTTTACCCCAACAATGTTTTCATTAGTTTCGCTCACTCTCGAAATCAAGCATTTTACAGCAGGTTGGAGCAGCCTGTATCTCAGCACAGGAATAAGGTAGGGAAGAATTCTAAGGCTCATTTTGACTGCCTCCAGAAGTTAGATCAGATGGCAAATTGGATTTGGTGCTAGGTCTTTCCCTTTAGGTTTTACCCCAACAATGTTTTCATTAGTTTCGCTCACTCTCGAAATCAAGCATTTTACAGCAGGTTGGAGCAGCCTGTATCTCAGCACAGGAATAAGGTAGGGAAGAATTCTAAGGATCATTTTGACTGCCTCCAGAAGTTAGATCAGATGGCAAATTGGATTTGGTGCTAGGTCTTTCCCTTTAGGTTTTACCCCAACAATGTTTTCATTAGTTTCGCTCACTCTCGAAATCAAGCATTTTACAGCAGGTTGGAGCAGCCTGTATCTCAGCACAGGAATAAGGTAGGGAAGAATTCTAAGGATCATTTTGACTGCCTCCAGAAGTTAGATCAGATGGCAAATTGGATTTGGTGCTAGGTCTTTCCCTTTAGGTTTTACCCCAACAATGTTTTCATTAGTTTCGCTCACTCTCGAAATCAAGCATTTTACAGCAGGTTGGAGCAGCCTGTATCTCAGCACAGGAATAAGGTAGGGAAGAATTCTAAGGCTCATTTTGACTGCCTCCAGAAGTTAGATCAGGTGGCAAATTGGATTTGGTGCTAGGTCTTTCCCTTTAGGTTTTACCCCAACAATGTTTTCATTAGTTTCGCTCACTCTCGAAATCAAGCATTTTACAGCAGGTTGGAGCAGCCTGTATCTCAGCACAGGAATAAGGTAGGGAAGAATTCTAAGGATCATTTTGACTGCCTCCAGAAGTTAGATCAGATGGCAAATTGGATTTGGTGCTAGGTCTTTCCCTTTAGGTTTTACCCCAACAATGTTTTCATTAGTTTCGCTCACTCTCGAAATCAAGCATTTTACAGCAGGTTGGAGCAGCCTGTATCTCAGCACAGGAATAAGGTAGGGAAGAATTCTAAGGATCATTTTGACTGCCTCCAGAAGTTAGATCAGATGGCAAATTGGATTTGGTGCTAGGTCTTTCCCTTTAGGTTTTACCCCAACAATGTTTTCATTAGTTTCGCTCACTCTCGAAATCAAGCATTTTACAGCAGGTTGGAGCAGCCTGTATCTCAGCACAGGAATAAGGTAGGGAAGAATTCTAAGGATCATTTTGACTGCCTCCAGAAGTTAGATCAGATGGCAAATTGGATTTGGTGCTAGGTCTTTCCCTTTAGGTTTTACCCCAACAATGTTTTCATTAGTTTCGCTCACTCTCGAAATCAAGCATTTTACAGCAGGTTGGAGCAGCCTGTATCTCAGCACAGGAATAAGGTAGGGAAGAATTCTAAGGATCATTTTGACTGCCTCCAGAAGTTAGATCAGATGGCAAATTGGATTTGGTGCTAGGTCTTTCCCTTTAGGTTTTACCCCAACAATGTTTTCATTAGTTTCGCTCACTCTCGAAATCAAGCATTTTACAGCAGGTTGGAGCAGCCTGTATCTCAGCACAGGAATAAGGTAGGGAAGAATTCTAAGGCTCATTTTGACTGCCTCCAGAAGTTAGATCAGATGGCAAATTGGATTTGGTGCTAGGTCTTTCCCTTTAGGTTTTACCCCAACAATGTTTTCATTAGTTTCGCTCACTCTCGAAATCAAGCATTTTACAGCAGGTTGGAGCAGCCTGTATCTCAGCACAGGAATAAGGTAGGGAAGAATTCTAAGGCTCATTTTGACTGCCTCCAGAAGTTAGATCAGATGGCAAATTGGATTTGGTGCTAGGTCTTTCCCTTTAGGTTTTACCCCAACAATGTTTTCATTAGTTTCGCTCACTCTCGAAATCAAGCATTTTACAGCAGGTTGGAGCAGCCTGTATCTCAGCACAGGAATAAGGTAGGGAAGAATTCTAAGGCTCATTTTGACTGCCTCCAGAAGTTAGATCAGATGGCAAATTGGATTTGGTGCTAGGTCTTTCCCTTTAGGTTTTACCCCAACAATGTTTTCATTAGTTTCGCTCACTCTCGAAATCAAGCATTTTACAGCAGGTTGGAGCAGCCTGTATCTCAGCACAGGAATAAGGTAGGGAAGAATTCTAAGGCTCATTTTGACTGCCTCCAGAAGTTAGATCAGATGGCAAATTGGATTTGGTGCTAGGTCTTTCCCTTTAGGTTTTACCCCAACAATGTTTTCATTAGTTTCGCTCACTCTCGAAATCAAGCATTTTACAGCAGGTTGGAGCAGCCTGTATCTCAGCACAGGAATAAGGTAGGGAAGAATTCTAAGGCTCATTTTGACTGCCTCCAGAAGTTAGATCAGATGGCAAATTGGATTTGGTGCTAGGTCTTTCCCTTTAGGTTTTACCCCAACAATGTTTTCATTAGTTTCGCTCACTCTCGAAATCAAGCATTTTACAGCAGGTTGGAGCAGCCTGTATCTCAGCACAGGAATAAGGTAGGGAAGAATTCTAAGGATCATTTTGACTGCCTCCAGAAGTTAGATCAGATGGCAAATTGGATTTGGTGCTAGGTCTTTCCCTTTAGGTTTTACCCCAACAATGTTTTCATTAGTTTCGCTCACTCTCGAAATCAAGCATTTTACAGCAGGTTGGAGCAGCCTGTATCTCAGCATAGGAATAAGGTAGGGAAGAATTCTAAGGCTCATTTTGACTGCCTCCAGAAGTTAGATCAGATGGCAAATTGGATTTGGTGCTAGGTCTTTCCCTTTAGGTTTTACCCCAACAATGTTTTCATTAGTTTCGCTCACTCTCGAAATCAAGCATTTTACAGCAGGTTGGAGCAGCCTGTATCTCAGCACAGGAATAAGGGTAGGGAAGAATTCTAAGGCTCATTTTGACTGCCTCCAGAAGTTAGATCAGATGGCAAATTGGATTTGGTGCTAGGTCTTTCCCTTTAGGTTTTACCCCAACAATGTTTTCATTAGTTTCGCTCACTCTCGAAATCAAGCATTTTACAGCAGGTTGGAGCAGCCTGTATCTCAGCACAGGAATAAGGTAGGGAAGAATTCTAAGGCTCATTTTGACTGCCTCCAGAAGTTAGATCAGATGGCAAATTGGATTTGGTGCTAGGTCTTTCCCTTTAGGTTTTACCCCAACAATGTTTTCATTAGTTTCGCTCACTCTCGAAATCAAGCATTTTACAGGCAGGTTGGAGCAGCCTGTATCTCAGCACAGGAATAAGGTAGGGAAGAATTCTAAGGCTCATTTTGACTGCCTCCAGAAGTTAGATCAGATGGCAAATTGGATTTGGTGCTAGGTCTTTCCCTTTAGGTTTTACCCCAACAATGTTTTTCATTAGTTTCGCTCACTCTCGAAATCAAGCATTTTACAGCAGGTTGGAGCAGCCTGTATCTCAGCACAGGAATAAGGTAGGGAAGAAGAATTCTAAGGCTCATTTTGACTGCCTCCAGAAGTTAGATCAGATGGCAAATTGGATTTGGTGCTAGGTCTTTCCCTTTAGGTTTTACCCCAACAATGTTTTCATTAGTTTCGCTCACTCTCGAAATCAAGCATTTTACAGCAGGTTGGAGCAGCCTGTATCTCAGCACAGGAATAAGGTAGGGAAGAATTCTAAGGCTCATTTTGACTGCCTCCAGAAGTTAGATCAGATGGCAAATTGGATTTGGTGCTAGGTCTTTCCCTTTAGGTTTTACCCCAACAATGTTTTTCATTAGTTTCGCTCACTCTCGAAATCAAGCATTTTACAGCAGGTTGGAGCAGCCTGTATCTCAGCACAGGAATAAGGTAGGGAAGAATTCTAAGGATCATTTTGACTGCCTCCAGAAGTTAGATCAGATGGCAAATTGGATTTGGTGCTAGGTCTTTCCCTTTAGGTTTTACCCCAACAATGTTTTCATTAGTTTCGCTCACTCTCGAAATCAAGCATTTTACAGCAGGTTGGAGCAGCCTGTATCTCAGCACAGGAATAAGGTAGGGAAGAATTCTAAGGCTCATTTTGACTGCCTCCAGAAGTTAGATCAGATGGCAAATTGGATTTGGTGCTAGGTCTTTCCCTTTAGGTTTTACCCCAACAATGTTTTCATTAGTTTCGCTCACTCTCGAAATCAAGCATTTTACAGCAGGTTGGAGCAGCCTGTATCTCAGCACAGGAATAAGGTAGGGAAGAATTCTAAGGATCATTTTGACTGCCTCCCAGAAGTTAGATCAGATGGCAAATTGGATTTGGTGCTAGGTCTTTCCCTTTAGGTTTTACCCCAACAATGTTTTCATTAGTTTCGCTCACTCTCGAAATCAAGCATTTTACAGCAGGTTGGAGCAGCCTGTATCTCAGCACAGGAATAAGGTAGGGAAGAATTCTAAGGATCATTTTGACTGCCTCCAGAAGTTAGATCAGATGGCAAATTGGATTTGGTGCTAGGTCTTTCCCTTTAGGTTTTACCCCAACAATGTTTTCATTAGTTTCGCTCACTCTCGAAATCAAGCATTTTACAGCAGGTTGGAGCAGCCTGTATCTCAGCACAGGAATAAGGTAGGGAAGAATTCTAAGGCTCATTTTGACTGCCTCCAGAAGTTAGATCAGATGGCAAATTGGATTTGGTGCTAGGTCTTTCCCTTTAGGTTTTACCCCAACAATGTTTTCATTAGTTTCGCTCACTCTCGAAATCAAGCATTTTACAGCAGGTTGGAGCAGCCTGTATCTCAGCACAGGAATAAGGTAGGGAAGAATTCTAAGGCTCATTTTGACTGCCTCCAGAAGTTAGATCAGATGGCAAATTGGATTTGGTGCTAGGTCTTTCCCTTTAGGTTTTACCCCAACAATGTTTTCATTAGTTTCGCTCACTCTCGAAATCAAGCATTTTACAGCAGGTTGGAGCAGCCTGTATCTCAGCACAGGAATAAGGTAGGGAAGAATTCTAAGGATCATTTTGACTGCCTCCAGAAGTTAGATCAGATGGCAAATTGGATTTTGGTGCTAGGTCTTTCCCTTTAGGTTTTACCCCAACAATGTTTTCATTAGTTTCGCTCACTCTCGAAATCAAGCATTTTACAGCAGGTTGGAGCAGCCTGTATCTCAGCACAGGAATAAGGTAGGGAAGAATTCTAAGGCTCATTTTGACTGCCTCCAGAAGTTAGATCAGATGGCAAATTGGATTTGGTGCTAGGTCTTTCCCTTTAGGTTTTACCCCAACAATGTTTTCATTAGTTTCGCTCACTCTCGAAATCAAGCATTTTACAGCAGGTTGGAGCAGCCTGTATCTCAGCACAGGAATAAGGTAGGGAAGAATTCTAAGGATCATTTTGACTGCCTCCAGAAGTTAGATCAGATGGCAAATTGGATTTGGTGCTAGGTCTTTCCCTTTAGGTTTTACCCCAACAATGTTTTCATTAGTTTCGCTCACTCTCGAAATCAAGCATTTTTACAGCAGGTTGGAGCAGCCTGTATCTCAGCACAGGAATAAGGTAGGGAAGAATTCTAAGGCTCATTTTGACTGCCTCCAGAAGTTAGATCAGATGGCAAATTGGATTTGGTGCTAGGTCTTTCCCTTTAGGTTTTACCCCAACAATGTTTTCATTAGTTTCGCTCACTCTCGAAATCAAGCATTTTACAGCAGGTTGGAGCAGCCTGTATCTCAGCACAGGAATAAGGTAGGGGAAGAATTCTAAGGATCATTTTGACTGCCTCCAGAAGTTAGATCAGATGGCAAATTGGATTTGGTGCTAGGTCTTTCCCTTTAGGTTTTACCCCAACAATGTTTTCATTAGTTTCGCTCTCACTCTCGAAATCAAGCATTTTACAGCAGGTTGGAGCAGCCTGTATCTCAGCACAGGAATAAGGTAGGGAAGAATTCTAAGGATCATTTTTGACTGCCTCCAGAAGTTAGATCAGATGGCAAATTGGATTTGGTGCTAGGTCTTTCCCTTTAGGTTTTACCCCAACAATGTTTTCATTAGTTTCGCTCACTCTCGAAATCAAGCATTTTACAGCAGGTTGGAGCAGCCTGTATCTCAGCACAGGAATAAGGTAGGGAAGAATTCTAAGGATCATTTTGACTGCCTCCAGAAGTTAGATCAGATGGCAAATTGGATTTGGTGCTAGGTCTTTCCCTTTAGGTTTTACCCCAACAATGTTTTCATTAGTTTCGCTCACTCTCGAAATCAAGCATTTTACAGCAGGTTGGAGCAGCCTGTATCTCAGCACAGGAATAAGGTAGGGAAGAATTCTAAGGCTCATTTTGACTGCCTCCAGAAGTTAGATCAGATGGCAAATTGGATTTGGTGCTAGGTCTTTCCCTTTAGGTTTTACCCCAACAATGTTTTCATTAGTTTCGCTCACTCTCGAAATCAAGCATTTTACAGCAGGTTGGAGCAGCCTGTATCTCAGCACAGGAATAAGGTAGGGAAGAATTCTAAGGCTCATTTTGACTGCCTCCAGAAGTTAGATCAGATGGCAAATTGGATTTGGTGCTAGGTCTTTCCCTTTAGGTTTTACCCCAACAATGTTTTCATTAGTTTCGCTCACTCTCGAAATCAAGCATTTTACAGCAGGTTGGGAGCAGCCTGTATCTCAGCACAGGAATAAGGTAGGGAAGAATTCTAAGGCTCATTTTGACTGCCTCCAGAAGTTAGATCAGATGGCAAATTGGATTTGGTGCTAGGTCCTTTCCCTTTAGGTTTTACCCCAACAATGTTTTCATTAGTTTCGCTCACTCTCGAAATCAAGCATTTTACAGCAGGTTGGAGCAGCCTGTATCTCAGCACAGGAATAAGGTAGGGAAGAATTCTAAGGCTCATTTTGACTGCCTCCAGAAGTTAGATCAGATGGCAAATTGGATTTGGTGCTAGGTCTTTCCCTTTAGGTTTTTACCCCAACAATGTTTTCATTAGTTTCGCTCACTCTCGAAATCAAGCATTTTACAGCAGGTTGGAGCAGCCTGTATCTCAGCACAGGAATAAGGTAGGGAAGAATTCTAAGGCTCATTTTGACTGCCTCCAGAAGTTAGATCAGATGGCAAATTGGATTTGGTGCTAGGTCTTTCCCTTTAGGTTTTTACCCCAACAATGTTTTCATTAGTTTCGCTCACTCTCGAAATCAAGCATTTTACAGCAGGTTGGAGCAGCCTGTATCTCAGCACAGGAATAAGGTAGGGAAGAATTCTAAGGCTCATTTTGACTGCCTCCAGAAGTTAGATCAGATGGCAAATTGGATTTGGTGCTAGGTCCTTTCCCTTTAGGTTTTACCCCAACAATGTTTTCATTAGTTTCGCTCACTCTCGAAAATCAAGCATTTTACAGCAGGTTGGAGCAGCCTGTATCTCAGCACAGGAATAAGGTAGGGAAGAATTCTAAGGCTCATTTTGACTGCCTCCAGAAGTTAGATCAGATGGCAAAATTGGATTTGGTGCTAGGTCTTTCCCTTTAGGTTTTACCCCAACAATGTTTTCATTAGTTTCGCTCACTCTCGAAATCAAGCATTTTACAGCAGGTTGGAGCAGCCCTGTATCTCAGCACAGGAATAAGGTAGGGAAGAATTCTAAGGCTCATTTTGACTGCCTCCAGAAGTTAGATCAGATGGCAAATTGGATTTTGGTGCTAGGTCTTTCCCTTTAGGTTTTACCCCAACAATGTTTTCATTAGTTTCGCTCACTCTCGAAATCAAGCATTTTACAGCAGGTTGGAGCAGCCTGTATCTCAGCACAGGAATAAGGTAGGGAAGAATTCTAAGGCTCATTTTGACTGCCTCCAGAAGTTAGATCAGATGGCAAATTGGATTTGGTGCTAGGTCTTTCCCTTTAGGTTTTACCCCAACAATGTTTTCATTAGTTTCGCTCACTCTCGAAATCAAGCATTTTACAGCAGGTTGGAGCAGCCTGTATCTCAGCACAGGAATAAGGTAGGGGAAGAATTCTAAGGATCATTTTGACTGCCTCCAGAAGTTAGATCAGATGGCAAATTGGATTTGGTGCTAGGTCTTTCCCTTTAGGTTTTACCCCAACAATGTTTTCATTAGTTTCGCTCACTCTCGAAATCAAGCATTTTACAGCAGGTTGGAGCAGCCTGTATCTCAGCACAGGAATAAGGTAGGGAAGAATTCTAAGGATCATTTTGACTGCCTCCAGAAGTTAGATCAGATGGCAAATTGGATTTGGTGCTAGGTCTTTCCCTTTAGGTTTTACCCCATCAATGTTTTTCATTAGTTTCGCTCACTCTCGAAATCAAGCATTTTACAGCAGGTTGGAGCAGCCTGTATCTCAGCACAGGAATAAGGTAGGGAAGAATTCTAAGGCTCATTTTGACTGCCTCCAGAAGTTAGATCAGATGGCAAATTGGATTTGGTGCTAGGTCTTTCCCTTTAGGTTTTACCCCAACAATGTTTTCATTAGTTTCGCTCACTCTCGAAATCAAGCATTTTACAGCAGGTTGGAGCAGCCTGTATCTCAGCACAGGAATAAGGTAGGGAAGAATTCTAAGGATCATTTTGACTGCCTCCAGAGGTTAGATCAGATGGCAAATTGGATTTGGTGCTAGGTCTTTCCCTTTAGGTTTTTACCCCAACAATGTTTTCATTAGTTTTCGCTCACTCTCGAAATCAAGCATTTTACAGCAGGTTGGAGCAGCCTGTATCTCAGCACAGGAATAAGGTAGGGAAGAATTCTAAGGATCATTTTGACTGCCTCCAGAAGTTAGATCAGATGGCAAATTGGATTTGGTGCTAGGTCTTTCCCTTTAGGTTTTTACCCCAACAATGTTTTCATTAGTTTCGCTCACTCTCGAAATCAAGCATTTTACAGCAGGTTGGAGCAGCCTGTATCTCAGCACAGGAATAAGGTAGGGAAGAATTCTAAGGATCATTTTGACTGCCTCCAGAAGTTAGATCAGATGGCAAATTGGATTTGGTGCTAGGTCTTTCCCTTTAGGTTTTACCCCAACAATGTTTTCATTAGTTTCGCTCACTCTCGAAATCAAGCATTTTACAGCAGGTTGGAGCAGCCTGTATCTCAGCACAGGAATAAGGTAGGGAAGAATTCTAAGGATCATTTTGACTGCCTCCAGAAGTTAGATCAGATGGCAAATTGGATTTGGTGCTAGGTCTTTCCCTTTAGGTTTTACCCCAACAATGTTTTCATTAGTTTTCGCTCACTCTCGAAATCAAGCATTTTACAGCAGGTTGGAGCAGCCTGTATCTCAGCACAGGAATAAGGTAGGGAAGAATTCTAAGGATCATTTTGACTGCCTCCAGAAGTTAGATCAGATGGCAAATTGGATTTGGTGCTAGGTCTTTCCCTTTAGGTTTTTACCCCAACAATGTTTTCATTAGTTTCGCTCACTCTCGAAATCAAGCATTTTACAGCAGGTTGGAGCAGCCTGTATCTCAGCACAGGAATAAGGTAGGGAAGAATTCTAAGGCTCATTTTGACTGCCTCCAGAAGTTAGATCAGATGGCAAATTGGATTTGGTGCTAGGTCTTTCCCTTTAGGTTTTACCCCAACAATGTTTTCATTAGGTTTCGCTCACTCTCGAAATCAAGCATTTTACAGCAGGTTGGAGCAGCCTGTATCTCAGCACAGGAATAAGGTAGGGAAGAATTCTAAGGCTCATTTTGACTGCCTCCAGAAGTTAGATCAGATGGCAAATTGGATTTGGTGCTAGGTCTTTCCCTTTAGGTTTTACCCCAACAATGTTTTCATTAGTTTCGCTCACTCTCGAAATCAAGCATTTTACAGCAGGTTGGAGCAGCCTGTATCTCAGCACAGGAATAAGGTAGGGAAGAATTCTAAGGCTCATTTTGACTGCCTCCAGAAGTTAGATCAGATGGCAAATTGGATTTGGTGCTAGGTCTTTCCCTTTAGGTTTTACCCCAACAATGTTTTCATTAGTTTCGCTCACTCTCGAAATCAAGCATTTTTACAGCAGGTTGGAGCAGCCTGTATCTCAGCACAGGAATAAGGTAGGGAAGAATTCCTAAGGATCATTTTGACTGCCTCCAGAAGTTAGATCAGATGGCAAATTGGATTTGGGTGCTAGGTCTTTCCCTTTAGGTTTTACCCCAACAATGTTTTCATTAGTTTCGCTCACTCTCAAAATCAAGCATTTTACAGCAGGTTGGAGCAGCCTGTATCTCAGCACAGGAATAAGGTAGGGAAGAATTCTAAGGATCATTTTGACTGCCTCCAGAAGTTAGATCAGATGGCAAATTGGATTTGGTGCTAGGTCTTTCCCTTTAGGTTTTTACCCCAACAATGTTTTCATTAGTTTCGCTCACTCTCGAAATCAAGCATTTACAGCAGGTTGGAGCAGCCTGTATCTCAGCACAGGAATAAGGTAGGGAAGAATTCTAAGGCTCATTTTGACTGCCTCCAGAAGTTAGATCAGATGGCAAATTGGATTGGTGTGCTAGGTCTTTCCCTTTAGGTTTTACCCCAACAATGTTTTCATTAGTTTTCGCTCACTCTCGAAATCAAGCATTTTACAGCAGGTTGGAGCAGCCTGTATCTCAGCACAGGAATAAGGTAGGGAAGAATTCTAAGGCTCATTTTGACTGCCTCCAGAAGTTAGATCAGATGGCAAAATTGGATTTGGTGCTAGGTCTTTCCCTTTAGGTTTTACCCCAACAATGTTTTCAGTTTCGCTTTCACTCTCGAAATCAAGCATTTTACAGCAGGTTGGAGGCAGCCTGTATCTCAGCACAGGAATAAGGTAGGGAAGAATTCTAAGGATCATTTTTGACTGCCTCCAGAAGTTAGATCAGATGGCAAATTGGATTTGGTGCTAGGTCTTTCCCTTTAGGTTTTACCCCAACAATGTTTTCATTAGTTTCGCTCACTCTCAAAATCAAGCATTTTACAGCAGGTTGGAGCAGCCTGTATCTCAGCACAGGAATAAGGTAGGGAAGAATTCTAAGGATCATTTTGACTGCCTCCAGAAGTTAGATCAGATGGCAAATTGGATTTGGTGCTAGGTCTTTCCCTTTAGGTTTTACCCCAACAATGTTTTCATTAGTTTCGCTCACTCTCGAAATCAAGCATTTTACAGCAGGTTGGAGCAGCCTGTATCTCAGCACAGGAATAAGGTAGGGAAGAATTCTAAGGATCATTTTGACTGCCTCCAGAAGTTAGATCAGATGGCAAATTGGATTTGGTGCTAGGTCTTTCCCTTTAGGTTTTACCCCAACAATGTTTTTCATTAGTTTTCGCTCACTCTCGAAATCAAGCATTTTTACCAGCAGGTTGGAGCAGCCTGTATCTCAGCACAGGAATAAGGTAGGGAAGAATTCTAAGGATCATTTTGACTGCCTCCAGAAGTTAGATCAGATGGCAAATTGGATTTGGTGCTAGGTCTTTCCCTTTAGGTTTTACCCCAACAATGTTTTCATTAGTTTCGCTCACTCTCGAAATCAAGCATTTTACAGCAGGTTGGAGCAGCCTGTATCTCAGCACAGGAATAAGGTAGGGAAGAATTCTAAGGATCATTTTGACTGCCTCCAGAAGTTAGATCAGATGGCAAATTGGATTTGGTGCTAGGTCTTTCCCTTTAGGTTTTACCCCAACAATGTTTTCATTAGTTTCGCTCACTCTCGAAATCAAGCAATTTTACAGCAGGTTGGAGCAGCCTGTATCTCAGCACAGGAATAAGGTAGGGAAGAATTCTAAGGCTCATTTTGACTGCCTCCAGAAGTTAGATCAGATGGCAAATTGGATTTGGTGCTAGGTCTTTCCCTTTAGGTTTTACCCCAACAATGTTTTCATTAGTTTCGCTCACTCTCGAAATCAAGCATTTTACAGCAGGTTGGAGCAGCCTGTATCTCAGCACAGGAATAAGGTAGGGAAGAAATTCTAAGGCTCATTTTGACTGCCTCCAGAAGTTAGATCAGATGGCAAATTGGATTTGGTGCTAGGTCTTTCCCTTTAGGTTTTACCCCAACAATGTTTTCATTAGTTTTCGCTCACTCTCGAAATCAAGCATTTTACAGCAGGTTGGAGCAGCCTGTATCTCAGCACAGGAATAAGGTAGGGAAGAATTCTAAGGCTCATTTTTGGACTGCCTCCAGAAGTTAGATCAGATGGCAAATTGGATTTGGTGCTAGGTCTTTCCCTTTAGGTTTTACCCCAACAATGTTTTTCATTAGTTTCGCTCACTCTCGAAATCAAGCATTTTACAGCAGGTTGGAGCAGCCTGTATCTCAGCACAGGAATAAGGTAGGGAAGAATTCTAAGGCTCATTTTGACTGCCTCCAGAAGTTAGATCAGATGGCAAATTGGATTTGGTGCTAGGTCTTTCCCTTTAGGTTTTACCCCAACAATGTTTTCATTAGTTTCGCTCACTCTCGAAATCAAGCATTTTACAGCAGGTTGGAGCAGCCTGTATCTCAGCACAGGAATAAGGTAGGGAAGAATTCTAAGGCTCATTTTGACTGCCTCCAGAAGTTAGATCAGATGGCAAATTGGATTTGGTGCTAGGTCTTTCCCTTTAGGTTTTACCCCAACAATGTTTTCATTAGTTTCGCTCACTCTCGAAATCAAGCATTTTACAGCAGGTTGGAGCAGCCTGTATCTCAGCACAGGAATAAGGTAGGGAAGAATTCTAAGGATCATTTTGACTGCCTCCAGAAGTTAGATCAGATGGCAAATTGGATTTGGTGCTAGGTCTTTCCCTTTAGGTTTTACCCCATCAATGTTTTCATTAGTTTTCGCTCACTCTCGAAATCAAGCATTTTACAGCAGGTTGGAGCAGCCTGTATCTCAGCACAGGAATAAGGTAGGGAAGAATTCTAAGGCTCATTTTGACTGCCTCCAGAAGTTAGATCAGATGGCAAATTGGATTTGGTGCTAGGTCTTTCCCTTTAGGTTTTACCCCAACAATGTTTTCATTAGTTTCGCTCACTCTCCGAAATCAAGCATTTTACAGCAGGTTGGAGCAGCCTGTAAGGTAGGGAAGAATTCTAAGGCTCATTTTGACTGCCTCCAGAAGTTAGATCAGATGGCAAATTGGATTTGGTGCTAGGTCTTTCCCTTTAGGTTTTACCCCAACAATGTTTTCATTAGTTTCGCTCACTCTCGAAATCAAGCATTTTACAGCAGGTTGGAGCAGCCTGTATCTCAGCACAGGAATAAGGTAGGGAAGAATTCTAAGGCTCATTTTGACTGCCTCCAGAAGTTAGATCAGATGGCAAATTGGATTTGGTGCTAGGTCTTTCCCTTTAGGTTTTACCCCAACAATGTTTTCATTAGTTTCGCTCACTCTCGAAATCAAGCATTTTACAGCAGGTTGGAGCAGCCTGTATCTCAGCACAGGAATAAGGTAGGGAAGAATTCTAAGGCTCATTTTGACTGCCTCCAGAAGTTAGATCAGATGGCAAATTGGATTTGGTGCTAGGTCTTTCCCTTTAGGTTTTACCCCAACAATGTTTTCATTAGTTTCGCTCACTCTCGAAATCAAGCATTTTACAGCAGGTTGGAGCAGCCTGTATCTCAGCACAGGAATAAGGTAGGGAAGAATTCTAAGGCTCATTTTGACTGCCTCCAGAAGTTAGATCAGATGGCAAATTGGATTTGGTGCTAGGTCTTTCCCTTTAGGTTTTACCCCAACAATGTTTTCATTAGTTTCGCTCACTCTCGAAATCAAGCATTTTACAGCAGGTTGGAGCAGCCTGTATCTCAGCACAGGAATAAGGTAGGGAAGAATTCTAAGGCTCATTTTGACTGCCTCCAGAAGTTAGATCAGATGGCAAATTGGATTTGGTGCTAGGTCTTTCCCTTTAGGTTTTACCCCAACAATGTTTTCATTAGTTTCGCTCACTCTCGAAATCAAGCATTTTACAGCAGGTTGGAGCAGCCTGTATCTCAGCACAGGAATAAGGTAGGGAAGAATTCTAAGGCTCATTTTGACTGCCTCCAGAAGTTAGATCAGATGGCAAATTGGATTTGGTGCTAGGTCTTTCCCTTTAGGTTTTACCCCAACAATGTTTTCATTAGTTTCGCTCACTCTCGAAATCAAGCATTTTACAGCAGGTTGGAGCAGCCTGTATCTCAGCACAGGAATAAGGTAGGGAAGAATTCTAAGGCTCATTTTGACTGCCTCCAGAAGTTAGATCAGATGGCAAATTGGATTTGGTGCTAGGTCTTTCCCTTTAGGTTTTACCCCAACAATGTTTTCATTAGTTTCGCTCACTCTCGAAATCAAGCATTTTACAGCAGGTTGGAGCAGCCTGTATCTCAGCACAGGAATAAGGTAGGGAAGAATTCTAAGGCTCATTTTGACTGCCTCCAGAAGTTAGATCAGATGGCAAATTGGATTTGGTGCTAGGTCTTTCCCTTTAGGTTTTACCCCAACAATGTTTTCATTAGTTTCGCTCACTCTCGAAATCAAGCATTTTACAGCAGGTTGGAGCAGCCTGTATCTCAGCACAGGAATAAGGTAGGGAAGAATTCTAAGGCTCATTTTGACTGCCTCCAGAAGTTAGATCAGATGGCAAATTGGATTTGGTGCTAGGTCTTTCCCTTTAGGTTTTACCCCAACAATGTTTTCATTAGTTTCGCTCACTCTCGAAATCAAGCATTTTACAGCAGGTTGGAGCAGCCTGTATCTCAGCACAGGAATAAGGTAGGGAAGAATTCTAAGGCTCATTTTGACTGCCTCCAGAAGTTAGATCAGATGGCAAATTGGATTTGGTGCTAGGTCTTTCCCTTTAGGTTTTACCCCAACAATGTTTTCATTAGTTTCGCTCACTCTCGAAATCAAGCATTTTACAGCAGGTTGGAGCAGCCTGTATCTCAGCACAGGAATAAGGTAGGGAAGAATTCTAAGGCTCATTTTGACTGCCTCCAGAAGTTAGATCAGATGGCAAATTGGATTTGGTGCTAGGTCTTTCCCTTTAGGTTTTACCCCAACAATGTTTTCATTAGTTTCGCTCACTCTCGAAATCAAGCATTTTACAGCAGGTTGGAGCAGCCTGTATCTCAGCACAGGAATAAGGTAGGGAAGAATTCTAAGGCTCATTTTGACTGCCTCCAGAAGTTAGATCAGATGGCAAATTGGATTTGGTGCTAGGTCTTTCCCTTTAGGTTTTACCCCAACAATGTTTTCATTAGTTTCGCTCACTCTCGAAATCAAGCATTTTACAGCAGGTTGGAGCAGCCTGTATCTCAGCACAGGAATAAGGTAGGGAAGAATTCTAAGGCTCATTTTGACTGCCTCCAGAAGTTAGATCAGATGGCAAATTGGATTTGGTGCTAGGTCTTTCCCTTTAGGTTTTACCCCAACAATGTTTTCATTAGTTTCGCTCACTCTCGAAATCAAGCATTTTACAGCAGGTTGGAGCAGCCTGTATCTCAGCACAGGAATAAGGTAGGGAAGAATTCTAAGGCTCATTTTGACTGCCTCCAGAAGTTAGATCAGATGGCAAATTGGATTTGGTGCTAGGTCTTTCCCTTTAGGTTTTACCCCAACAATGTTTTCATTAGTTTCGCTCACTCTCGAAATCAAGCATTTTACAGCAGGTTGGAGCAGCCTGTATCTCAGCACAGGAATAAGGTAGGGAAGAATTCTAAGGCTCATTTTGACTGCCTCCAGAAGTTAGATCAGATGGCAAATTGGATTTGGTGCTAGGTCTTTCCCTTTAGGTTTTACCCCAACAATGTTTTCATTAGTTTCGCTCACTCTCGAAATCAAGCATTTTACAGCAGGTTGGAGCAGCCTGTATCTCAGCACAGGAATAAGGTAGGGAAGAATTCTAAGGCTCATTTTGACTGCCTCCAGAAGTTAGATCAGATGGCAAATTGGATTTGGTGCTAGGTCTTTCCCTTTAGGTTTTACCCCAACAATGTTTTCATTAGTTTCGCTCACTCTCGAAATCAAGCATTTTACAGCAGGTTGGAGCAGCCTGTATCTCAGCACAGGAATAAGGTAGGGAAGAATTCTAAGGCTCATTTTGACTGCCTCCAGAAGTTAGATCAGATGGCAAATTGGATTTGGTGCTAGGTCTTTCCCTTTAGGTTTTACCCCAACAATGTTTTCATTAGTTTCGCTCACTCTCGAAATCAAGCATTTTACAGCAGGTTGGAGCAGCCTGTATCTCAGCACAGGAATAAGGTAGGGAAGAATTCTAAGGCTCATTTTGACTGCCTCCAGAAGTTAGATCAGATGGCAAATTGGATTTGGTGCTAGGTCTTTCCCTTTAGGTTTTACCCCAACAATGTTTTCATTAGTTTCGCTCACTCTCGAAATCAAGCATTTTACAGCAGGTTGGAGCAGCCTGTATCTCAGCACAGGAATAAGGTAGGGAAGAATTCTAAGGCTCATTTTGACTGCCTCCAGAAGTTAGATCAGATGGCAAATTGGATTTGGTGCTAGGTCTTTCCCTTTAGGTTTTACCCCAACAATGTTTTCATTAGTTTCGCTCACTCTCGAAATCAAGCATTTTACAGCAGGTTGGAGCAGCCTGTATCTCAGCACAGGAATAAGGTAGGGAAGAATTCTAAGGCTCATTTTGACTGCCTCCAGAAGTTAGATCAGATGGCAAATTGGATTTGGTGCTAGGTCTTTCCCTTTAGGTTTTACCCCAACAATGTTTTCATTAGTTTCGCTCACTCTCGAAATCAAGCATTTTACAGCAGGTTGGAGCAGCCTGTATCTCAGCACAGGAATAAGGTAGGGAAGAATTCTAAGGCTCATTTTGACTGCCTCCAGAAGTTAGATCAGATGGCAAATTGGATTTGGTGCTAGGTCTTTCCCTTTAGGTTTTACCCCAACAATGTTTTCATTAGTTTCGCTCACTCTCGAAATCAAGCATTTTACAGCAGGTTGGAGCAGCCTGTATCTCAGCACAGGAATAAGGTAGGGAAGAATTCTAAGGCTCATTTTGACTGCCTCCAGAAGTTAGATCAGATGGCAAATTGGATTTGGTGCTAGGTCTTTCCCTTTAGGTTTTACCCCAACAATGTTTTCATTAGTTTCGCTCACTCTCGAAATCAAGCATTTTACAGCAGGTTGGAGCAGCCTGTATCTCAGCACAGGAATAAGGTAGGGAAGAATTCTAAGGCTCATTTTGACTGCCTCCAGAAGTTAGATCAGATGGCAAATTGGATTTGGTGCTAGGTCTTTCCCTTTAGGTTTTACCCCAACAATGTTTTCATTAGTTTCGCTCACTCTCGAAATCAAGCATTTTACAGCAGGTTGGAGCAGCCTGTATCTCAGCACAGGAATAAGGTAGGGAAGAATTCTAAGGCTCATTTTGACTGCCTCCAGAAGTTAGATCAGATGGCAAATTGGATTTGGTGCTAGGTCTTTCCCTTTAGGTTTTACCCCAACAATGTTTTCATTAGTTTCGCTCACTCTCGAAATCAAGCATTTTACAGCAGGTTGGAGCAGCCTGTATCTCAGCACAGGAATAAGGTAGGGAAGAATTCTAAGGCTCATTTTGACTGCCTCCAGAAGTTAGATCAGATGGCAAATTGGATTTGGTGCTAGGTCTTTCCCTTTAGGTTTTACCCCAACAATGTTTTCATTAGTTTCGCTCACTCTCGAAATCAAGCATTTTACAGCAGGTTGGAGCAGCCTGTATCTCAGCACAGGAATAAGGTAGGGAAGAATTCTAAGGCTCATTTTGACTGCCTCCAGAAGTTAGATCAGATGGCAAATTGGATTTGGTGCTAGGTCTTTCCCTTTAGGTTTTACCCCAACAATGTTTTCATTAGTTTCGCTCACTCTCGAAATCAAGCATTTTACAGCAGGTTGGAGCAGCCTGTATCTCAGCACAGGAATAAGGTAGGGAAGAATTCTAAGGCTCATTTTGACTGCCTCCAGAAGTTAGATCAGATGGCAAATTGGATTTGGTGCTAGGTCTTTCCCTTTAGGTTTTACCCCAACAATGTTTTCATTAGTTTCGCTCACTCTCGAAATCAAGCATTTTACAGCAGGTTGGAGCAGCCTGTATCTCAGCACAGGAATAAGGTAGGGAAGAATTCTAAGGCTCATTTTGACTGCCTCCAGAAGTTAGATCAGATGGCAAATTGGATTTGGTGCTAGGTCTTTCCCTTTAGGTTTTACCCCAACAATGTTTTCATTAGTTTCGCTCACTCTCGAAATCAAGCATTTTACAGCAGGTTGGAGCAGCCTGTATCTCAGCACAGGAATAAGGTAGGGAAGAATTCTAAGGCTCATTTTGACTGCCTCCAGAAGTTAGATCAGATGGCAAATTGGATTTGGTGCTAGGTCTTTCCCTTTAGGTTTTACCCCAACAATGTTTTCATTAGTTTCGCTCACTCTCGAAATCAAGCATTTTACAGCAGGTTGGAGCAGCCTGTATCTCAGCACAGGAATAAGGTAGGGAAGAATTCTAAGGCTCATTTTGACTGCCTCCAGAAGTTAGATCAGATGGCAAATTGGATTTGGTGCTAGGTCTTTCCCTTTAGGTTTTACCCCAACAATGTTTTCATTAGTTTCGCTCACTCTCGAAATCAAGCATTTTACAGCAGGTTGGAGCAGCCTGTATCTCAGCACAGGAATAAGGTAGGGAAGAATTCTAAGGATCATTTTGACTGCCTCCAGAAGTTAGATCAGATGGCAAATTGGATTTGGTGCTAGGTCTTTCCCTTTAGGTTTTACCCCAACAATGTTTTCATTAGTTTCGCTCACTCTCGAAATCAAGCATTTTACAGCAGGTTGGAGCAGCCTGTATCTCAGCACAGGAATAAGGTAGGGAAGAATTCTAAGGCTCATTTTGACTGCCTCCAGAAGTTAGATCAGATGGCAAATTGGATTTGGTGCTAGGTCTTTCCCTTTAGGTTTTACCCCAACAATGTTTTCATTAGTTTCGCTCACTCTCGAAATCAAGCATTTTACAGCAGGTTGGAGCAGCCTGTATCTCAGCACAGGAATAAGGTAGGGAAGAATTCTAAGGCTCATTTTGACTGCCTCCAGAAGTTAGATCAGATGGCAAATTGGATTTGGTGCTAGGTCTTTCCCTTTAGGTTTTACCCCAACAATGTTTTCATTAGTTTCGCTCACTCTCGAAATCAAGCATTTTACAGCAGGTTGGAGCAGCCTGTATCTCAGCACAGGAATAAGGTAGGGAAGAATTCTAAGGCTCATTTTGACTGCCTCCAGAAGTTAGATCAGATGGCAAATTGGATTTGGTGCTAGGTCTTTCCCTTTAGGTTTTACCCCAACAATGTTTTCATTAGTTTCGCTCACTCTCGAAATCAAGCATTTTACAGCAGGTTGGAGCAGCCTGTATCTCAGCACAGGAATAAGGTAGGGAAGAATTCTAAGGCTCATTTTGACTGCCTCCAGAAGTTAGATCAGATGGCAAATTGGATTTGGTGCTAGGTCTTTCCCTTTAGGTTTTACCCCAACAATGTTTTCATTAGTTTCGCTCACTCTCGAAATCAAGCATTTTACAGCAGGTTGGAGCAGCCTGTATCTCAGCACAGGAATAAGGTAGGGAAGAATTCTAAGGCTCATTTTGACTGCCTCCAGAAGTTAGATCAGATGGCAAATTGGATTTGGTGCTAGGTCTTTCCCTTTAGGTTTTACCCCAACAATGTTTTCATTAGTTTCGCTCACTCTCGAAATCAAGCATTTTACAGCAGGTTGGAGCAGCCTGTATCTCAGCACAGGAATAAGGTAGGGAAGAATTCTAAGGCTCATTTTGACTGCCTCCAGAAGTTAGATCAGATGGCAAATTGGATTTGGTGCTAGGTCTTTCCCTTTAGGTTTTACCCCAACAATGTTTTCATTAGTTTCGCTCACTCTCGAAATCAAGCATTTTACAGCAGGTTGGAGCAGCCTGTATCTCAGCACAGGAATAAGGTAGGGAAGAATTCTAAGGCTCATTTTGACTGCCTCCAGAAGTTAGATCAGATGGCAAATTGGATTTGGTGCTAGGTCTTTCCCTTTAGGTTTTACCCCAACAATGTTTTCATTAGTTTCGCTCACTCTCGAAATCAAGCATTTTACAGCAGGTTGGAGCAGCCTGTATCTCAGCACAGGAATAAGGTAGGGAAGAATTCTAAGGCTCATTTTGACTGCCTCCAGAAGTTAGATCAGATGGCAAATTGGATTTGGTGCTAGGTCTTTCCCTTTAGGTTTTACCCCAACAATGTTTTCATTAGTTTCGCTCACTCTCGAAATCAAGCATTTTACAGCAGGTTGGAGCAGCCTGTATCTCAGCACAGGAATAAGGTAGGGAAGAATTCTAAGGCTCATTTTGACTGCCTCCAGAAGTTAGATCAGATGGCAAATTGGATTTGGTGCTAGGTCTTTCCCTTTAGGTTTTACCCCAACAATGTTTTCATTAGTTTCGCTCACTCTCGAAATCAAGCATTTTACAGCAGGTTGGAGCAGCCTGTATCTCAGCACAGGAATAAGGTAGGGAAGAATTCTAAGGCTCATTTTGACTGCCTCCAGAAGTTAGATCAGATGGCAAATTGGATTTGGTGCTAGGTCTTTCCCTTTAGGTTTTACCCCAACAATGTTTTCATTAGTTTCGCTCACTCTCGAAATCAAGCATTTTACAGCAGGTTGGAGCAGCCTGTATCTCAGCACAGGAATAAGGTAGGGAAGAATTCTAAGGCTCATTTTGACTGCCTCCAGAAGTTAGATCAGATGGCAAATTGGATTTGGTGCTAGGTCTTTCCCTTTAGGTTTTACCCCAACAATGTTTTCATTAGTTTCGCTCACTCTCGAAATCAAGCATTTTACAGCAGGTTGGAGCAGCCTGTATCTCAGCACAGGAATAAGGTAGGGAAGAATTCTAAGGCTCATTTTGACTGCCTCCAGAAGTTAGATCAGATGGCAAATTGGATTTGGTGCTAGGTCTTTCCCTTTAGGTTTTACCCCAACAATGTTTTCATTAGTTTCGCTCACTCTCGAAATCAAGCATTTTACAGCAGGTTGGAGCAGCCTGTATCTCAGCACAGGAATAAGGTAGGGAAGAATTCTAAGGCTCATTTTGACTGCCTCCAGAAGTTAGATCAGATGGCAAATTGGATTTGGTGCTAGGTCTTTCCCTTTAGGTTTTACCCCAACAATGTTTTCATTAGTTTCGCTCACTCTCGAAATCAAGCATTTTACAGCAGGTTGGAGCAGCCTGTATCTCAGCACAGGAATAAGGTAGGGAAGAATTCTAAGGCTCATTTTGACTGCCTCCAGAAGTTAGATCAGATGGCAAATTGGATTTGGTGCTAGGTCTTTCCCTTTAGGTTTTACCCCAACAATGTTTTCATTAGTTTCGCTCACTCTCGAAATCAAGCATTTTACAGCAGGTTGGAGCAGCCTGTATCTCAGCACAGGAATAAGGTAGGGAAGAATTCTAAGGCTCATTTTGACTGCCTCCAGAAGTTAGATCAGATGGCAAATTGGATTTGGTGCTAGGTCTTTCCCTTTAGGTTTTACCCCAACAATGTTTTCATTAGTTTCGCTCACTCTCGAAATCAAGCATTTTACAGCAGGTTGGAGCAGCCTGTATCTCAGCACAGGAATAAGGTAGGGAAGAATTCTAAGGCTCATTTTGACTGCCTCCAGAAGTTAGATCAGATGGCAAATTGGATTTGGTGCTAGGTCTTTCCCTTTAGGTTTTACCCCAACAATGTTTTCATTAGTTTCGCTCACTCTCGAAATCAAGCATTTTACAGCAGGTTGGAGCAGCCTGTATCTCAGCACAGGAATAAGGTAGGGAAGAATTCTAAGGCTCATTTTGACTGCCTCCAGAAGTTAGATCAGATGGCAAATTGGATTTGGTGCTAGGTCTTTCCCTTTAGGTTTTACCCCAACAATGTTTTCATTAGTTTCGCTCACTCTCGAAATCAAGCATTTTACAGCAGGTTGGAGCAGCCTGTATCTCAGCACAGGAATAAGGTAGGGAAGAATTCTAAGGCTCATTTTGACTGCCTCCAGAAGTTAGATCAGATGGCAAATTGGATTTGGTGCTAGGTCTTTCCCTTTAGGTTTTACCCCAACAATGTTTTCATTAGTTTCGCTCACTCTCGAAATCAAGCATTTTACAGCAGGTTGGAGCAGCCTGTATCTCAGCACAGGAATAAGGTAGGGAAGAATTCTAAGGCTCATTTTGACTGCCTCCAGAAGTTAGATCAGATGGCAAATTGGATTTGGTGCTAGGTCTTTCCCTTTAGGTTTTACCCCAACAATGTTTTCATTAGTTTCGCTCACTCTCGAAATCAAGCATTTTACAGCAGGTTGGAGCAGCCTGTATCTCAGCACAGGAATAAGGTAGGGAAGAATTCTAAGGCTCATTTTGACTGCCTCCAGAAGTTAGATCAGATGGCAAATTGGATTTGGTGCTAGGTCTTTCCCTTTAGGTTTTACCCCAACAATGTTTTCATTAGTTTCGCTCACTCTCGAAATCAAGCATTTTACAGCAGGTTGGAGCAGCCTGTATCTCAGCACAGGAATAAGGTAGGGAAGAATTCTAAGGCTCATTTTGACTGCCTCCAGAAGTTAGATCAGATGGCAAATTGGATTTGGTGCTAGGTCTTTCCCTTTAGGTTTTACCCCAACAATGTTTTCATTAGTTTCGCTCACTCTCGAAATCAAGCATTTTACAGCAGGTTGGAGCAGCCTGTATCTCAGCACAGGAATAAGGTAGGGAAGAATTCTAAGGCTCATTTTGACTGCCTCCAGAAGTTAGATCAGATGGCAAATTGGATTTGGTGCTAGGTCTTTCCCTTTAGGTTTTACCCCAACAATGTTTTCATTAGTTTCGCTCACTCTCGAAATCAAGCATTTTACAGCAGGTTGGAGCAGCCTGTATCTCAGCACAGGAATAAGGTAGGGAAGAATTCTAAGGCTCATTTTGGACTGCCTCCAGAAGTTAGATCAGATGGCAAATTGGATTTGGTGCTAGGTCTTTCCCTTTAGGTTTTACCCCAACAATGTTTTCATTAGTTTCGCTCACTCTCGAAATCAAGCATTTTACAGCAGGTTGGAGCAGCCTGTATCTCAGCACAGGAATAAGGTAGGGAAGAATTCTAAGGCTCATTTTGACTGCCTCCAGAAGTTAGATCAGATGGCAAATTGGATTTGGTGCTAGGTCTTTCCCTTTAGGTTTTACCCCAACAATGTTTTCATTAGTTTCGCTCACTCTCGAAATCAAGCATTTTACAGCAGGTTGGAGCAGCCTGTATCTCAGCACAGGAATAAGGTAGGGAAGAATTCTAAGGCTCATTTTGACTGCCTCCAGAAGTTAGATCAGATGGCAAATTGGATTTGGTGCTAGGTCTTTCCCTTTAGGTTTTACCCCAACAATGTTTTCATTAGTTTCGCTCACTCTCGAAATCAAGCATTTTACAGCAGGTTGGAGCAGCCTGTATCTCAGCACAGGAATAAGGTAGGGAAGAATTCTAAGGCTCATTTTGACTGCCTCCAGAAGTTAGATCAGATGGCAAATTGGATTTGGTGCTAGGTCTTTCCCTTTAGGTTTTACCCCAACAATGTTTTCATTAGTTTCGCTCACTCTCGAAATCAAGCATTTTACAGCAGGTTGGAGCAGCCTGTATCTCAGCACAGGAATAAGGTAGGGAAGAATTCTAAGGCTCATTTTGACTGCCTCCAGAAGTTAGATCAGATGGCAAATTGGATTTGGTGCTAGGTCTTTCCCTTTAGGTTTTACCCCAACAATGTTTTCATTAGTTTCGCTCACTCTCGAAATCAAGCATTTTACAGCAGGTTGGAGCAGCCTGTATCTCAGCACAGGAATAAGGTAGGGAAGAATTCTAAGGCTCATTTTGACTGCCTCCAGAAGTTAGATCAGATGGCAAATTGGATTTGGTGCTAGGTCTTTCCCTTTAGGTTTTACCCCAACAATGTTTTCATTAGTTTCGCTCACTCTCGAAATCAAGCATTTTACAGCAGGTTGGAGCAGCCTGTATCTCAGCACAGGAATAAGGTAGGGAAGAATTCTAAGGCTCATTTTGACTGCCTCCAGAAGTTAGATCAGATGGCAAATTGGATTTGGTGCTAGGTCTTTCCCTTTAGGTTTTACCCCAACAATGTTTTCATTAGTTTCGCTCACTCTCGAAATCAAGCATTTTACAGCAGGTTGGAGCAGCCTGTATCTCAGCACAGGAATAAGGTAGGGAAGAATTCTAAGGCTCATTTTGACTGCCTCCAGAAGTTAGATCAGATGGCAAATTGGATTTGGTGCTAGGTCTTTCCCTTTAGGTTTTACCCCAACAATGTTTTCATTAGTTTCGCTCACTCTCGAAATCAAGCATTTTACAGCAGGTTGGAGCAGCCTGTATCTCAGCACAGGAATAAGGTAGGGAAGAATTCTAAGGCTCATTTTGACTGCCTCCAGAAGTTAGATCAGATGGCAAATTGGATTTGGTGCTAGGTCTTTCCCTTTAGGTTTTACCCCAACAATGTTTTCATTAGTTTCGCTCACTCTCGAAATCAAGCATTTTACAGCAGGTTGGAGCAGCCTGTATCTCAGCACAGGAATAAGGTAGGGAAGAATTCTAAGGCTCATTTTGACTGCCTCCAGAAGTTAGATCAGATGGCAAATTGGATTTGGTGCTAGGTCTTTCCCTTTAGGTTTTACCCCAACAATGTTTTCATTAGTTTCGCTCACTCTCGAAATCAAGCATTTTACAGCAGGTTGGAGCAGCCTGTATCTCAGCACAGGAATAAGGTAGGGAAGAATTCTAAGGCTCATTTTGACTGCCTCCAGAAGTTAGATCAGATGGCAAATTGGATTTGGTGCTAGGTCTTTCCCTTTAGGTTTTACCCCAACAATGTTTTCATTAGTTTCGCTCACTCTCGAAATCAAGCATTTTACAGCAGGTTGGAGCAGCCTGTATCTCAGCACAGGAATAAGGTAGGGAAGAATTCTAAGGCTCATTTTGACTGCCTCCAGAAGTTAGATCAGATGGCAAATTGGATTTGGTGCTAGGTCTTTCCCTTTAGGTTTTACCCCAACAATGTTTTCATTAGTTTCGCTCACTCTCGAAATCAAGCATTTTACAGCAGGTTGGAGCAGCCTGTATCTCAGCACAGGAATAAGGTAGGGAAGAATTCTAAGGCTCATTTTGACCTGCCTCCAGAAGTTAGATCAGATGGCAAAATGGATTTGGTGCTAGGTCTTTCCCCTTTAGGTTTTACCCCAACAATGTTTTCATTAGTTTCGCTCACTCTCGAAATCAAGCATTTTACAGCAGGTTGGAGCAGCCTGTATCTCAGCACAGAATAAGGTAGGGAAGAATTCTAAGGATCATTTTGACTGCCTCCAGAAGTTAGATCAGATGGCAAATTGGATTTGGTGCTAGGTCTTTCCCTTTAGGTTTTACCCCAACAATGTTTTCATTAGTTTCGCTCACTCTCGAAAATCAAGCATTTTACAGCAGGTTGGAGCCAGCCTGTATCTCAGCACAGGAATAAGGTAGGGAAGAATTCTAAGGCTCATTTTGACTGCCTCCAGAATTTAGATCAGATGGCAAATTGGATTTGGTGCTAGGTCTTTCCCTTTAGGTTTTACCCCAACAATGTTTTCATTAGTTTCGCTCACTCTCGAAATCAAGCATTTTACAGCAGGTTGGAGCAGCCTGTATCTCAGCACAGGAATAAGGTAGGGAAGAATTCTAAGGCTCATTTTGACTGCCTCCAGAAGTTAGATCAGATGGCAAATTGGATTTGGTGCTAGGTCTTTCCCTTTAGGTTTTACCCCAACAATGTTTTCATTAGTTTCGCTCACTCTCGAAATCAAGCATTTTACAGCAGGTTGGAGACAGCCTGTATCTCAGCACAGGAATAAGGTAGGGAAGAATTCTAAGGCTCATTTTGACTGCCTCCAGAAGTTAGATCAGATGGCAAATTGGATTTGGTGCTAGGTCTTTCCCTTTAGGTTTTACCCCAACAATGTTTTCATTAGTTTCGCTCACTCTCGAAATCAAGCATTTTACAGCAGGTTGGAGCAGCCTGTATCTCAGCACAGGAATAAGGTAGGGAAGAATTCTAAGGCTCATTTTGACTGCCTCCAGAAGTTAGATCAGATGGCAAATTGGATTTGGTGCTAGGTCTTTCCCTTTAGGTTTTACCCCAACAATGTTTTCATTAGTTTCGCTCACTCTCGAAATCAAGCATTTTACAGCAGGTTGGAGCAGCCTGTATCTCAGCACAGGAATAAGGTAGGGAAGAATTCTAAGGCTCATTTTGACTGCCTCCAGAAGTTAGATCAGATGGCAAATTGGATTTGGTGCTAGGTCTTTCCCTTTAGGTTTTACCCCAACAATGTTTTCATTAGTTTCGCTCACTCTCGAAATCAAGCATTTTACAGCAGGTTGGAGCAGCCTGTATCTCAGCACAGGAATAAGGTAGGGAAGAATTCTAAGGCTCATTTTGACTGCCTCCAGAAGTTAGATCAGATGGCAAATTGGATTTGGTGCTAGGTCTTTCCCTTTAGGTTTTACCCCAACAATGTTTTCATTAGTTTCGCTCACTCTCGAAATCAAGCATTTTACAGCAGGTTGGAGCAGCCTGTATATCTCAGCACAGGAATAAGGTAGGGAAGAATTCTAAGGCTCATTTTGACTGCCTCCAGAAGTTAGATCAGATGGCAAATTGGATTTGGTGCTAGGTCTTTCCCTTTAGGTTTTACCCCAACAATGTTTTCATTAGTTTCGCTCACTCTCGAAATCAAGCATTTTACAGCAGGTTGGAGCAGCCTGTATCTCAGCACAGGAATAAGGTAGGGAAGAATTCTAAGGCTCATTTTGACTGCCTCCAGAAGTTAGATCAGATGGCAAATTGGATTTGGTGCTAGGTCTTTCCCTTTAGGTTTTACCCCAACAATGTTTTCATTAGTTTCGCTCACTCTCGAAATCAAGCATTTTACAGCAGGTTGGAGCAGCCTGTATCTCAGCACAGGAATAAGGTAGGGAAGAATTCTAAGGCTCATTTTGACTGCCTCCAGAAGTTAGATCAGATGGCAAATTGGATTTGGTGCTAGGTCTTTCCCTTTAGGTTTTACCCCAACAATGTTTTCATTAGTTTCGCTCACTCTCGAAATCAAGCATTTTACAGCAGGTTGGAGCAGCCTGTATCTCAGCACAGGAATAAGGTAGGGAAGAATTCTAAGGCTCATTTTGACTGCCTCCAGAAGTTAGATCAGATGGCAAATTGGATTTGGTGCTAGGTCTTTCCCTTTAGGTTTTACCCCAACAATGTTTTCATTAGTTTCGCTCACTCTCGAAATCAAGCATTTTACAGCAGGTTGGAGCAGCCTGTATCTCAGCACAGGAATAAGGTAGGGAAGAATTCTAAGGCTCATTTTGACTGCCTCCAGAAGTTAGATCAGATGGCAAATTGGATTTGGTGCTAGGTCTTTCCCTTTAGGTTTTACCCCAACAATGTTTTCATTAGTTTCGCTCACTCTCGAAATCAAGCATTTTACAGCAGGTTGGAGCAGCCTGTATCTCAGCACAGGAATAAGGTAGGGAAGAATTCTAAGGCTCATTTTGACTGCCTCCAGAAGTTAGATCAGATGGCAAATTGGATTTGGTGCTAGGTCTTTCCCTTTAGGTTTTACCCCAACAATGTTTTCATTAGTTTCGCTCACTCTCGAAATCAAGCATTTTACAGCAGGTTGGAGCAGCCTGTATCTCAGCACAGGAATAAGGTAGGGAAGAATTCTAAGGCTCATTTTGACTGCCTCCAGAAGTTAGATCAGATGGCAAATTGGATTTGGTGCTAGGTCTTTCCCTTTAGGTTTTACCCCAACAATGTTTTCATTAGTTTCGCTCACTCTCGAAATCAAGCATTTTACAGCAGGTTGGAGCAGCCTGTATCTCAGCACAGGAATAAGGTAGGGAAGAATTCTAAGGCTCATTTTGACTGCCTCCAGAAGTTAGATCAGATGGCAAATTGGATTTGGTGCTAGGTCTTTCCCTTTAGGTTTTACCCCAACAATGTTTTCATTAGTTTCGCTCACTCTCGAAATCAAGCATTTTACAGCAGGTTGGAGCAGCCTGTATCTCAGCACAGGAATAAGGTAGGGAAGAATTCTAAGGCTCATTTTGACTGCCTCCAGAAGTTAGATCAGATGGCAAATTGGATTTGGTGCTAGGTCTTTCCCTTTAGGTTTTACCCCAACAATGTTTTCATTAGTTTCGCTCACTCTCGAAATCAAGCATTTTACAGCAGGTTGGAGCAGCCTGTATCTCAGCACAGGAATAAGGTAGGGAAGAATTCTAAGGCTCATTTTGACTGCCTCCAGAAGTTAGATCAGATGGCAAATTGGATTTGGTGCTAGGTCTTTCCCTTTAGGTTTTACCCCAACAATGTTTTCATTAGTTTCGCTCACTCTCGAAATCAAGCATTTTACAGCAGGTTGGAGCAGCCTGTATCTCAGCACAGGAATAAGGTAGGGAAGAATTCTAAGGCTCATTTTGACTGCCTCCAGAAGTTAGATCAGGATGGCAAATTGGATTTGGTGCTAGGTCTTTCCCTTTAGGTTTTACCCCAACAATGTTTTCATTAGTTTCGCTCACTCTCGAAATCAAGCATTTTACAGCAGGTTGGAGCAGCCTGTATCTCAGCACAGGAATAAGGTAGGGAAGAATTCTAAGGCTCATTTTGACTGCCTCCAGAAGTTAGATCAGATGGCAAATTGGATTTGGTGCTAGGTCTTTCCCTTTAGGTTTTACCCCAACAATGTTTTCATTAGTTTCGCTCACTCTCGAAATCAAGCATTTTACAGCAGGTTGGAGCAGCCTGTATCTCAGCACAGGAATAAGGTAGGGAAGAATTCTAAGGATCATTTTGACTGCCTCCAGAAGTTAGATCAGATGGCAAATTGGATTTGGTGCTAGGTCTTTCCCTTTAGGTTTTACCCCAACAATGTTTTCATTAGTTTCGCTCACTCTCGAAATCAAGCATTTTACAGCAGGTTGGAGCAGCCTGTATCTCAGCACAGGAATAAGGTAGGGAAGAATTCTAAGGCTCATTTTGACTGCCTCCAGAAGTTAGATCAGATGGCAAATTGGATTTGGTGCTAGGTCTTTCCCTTTAGGTTTTACCCCAACAATGTTTTCATTAGTTTCGCTCACTCTCGAAATCAAGCATTTTACAGCAGGTTGGAGCAGCCTGTATCTCAGCACAGGAATAAGGTAGGGAAGAATTCTAAGGCTCATTTTGACTGCCTCCAGAAGTTAGATCAGATGGCAAATTGGATTTGGTGCTAGGTCTTTCCCTTTAGGTTTTACCCCAACAATGTTTTCATTAGTTTCGCTCACTCTCGAAATCAAGCATTTTACAGCAGGTTGGAGCAGCCTGTATCTCAGCACAGGAATAAGGTAGGGAAGAATTCAAAGGATCATTTTGACTGCCTCCAGAAGTTAGATCAGATGGCAAATTGGATTTGGTGCTAGGTCTTTCCCTTTAGGTTTTACCCCAACAATGTTTTCATTAGTTTCGCTCACTCTCGAAATCAAGCATTTTACAGCAGGTTGGAGCAGCCTGTATCTCAGCACAGGAATAAGGTAGGGAAGAATTCTAAGGCTCATTTTGACTGCCTCCAGAAGTTAGATCAGATGGCAAATTGGATTTGGTGCTAGGTCTTTCCCTTTAGGTTTTACCCCAACAATGTTTTCATTAGTTTCGCTCACTCTCGAAATCAAGCATTTTACAGCAGGTTGGAGCAGCCTGTATCTCAGCACAGGAATAAGGTAGGGAAGAATTCTAAGGATCATTTTGACTGCCTCCAGAAGTTAGATCAGATGGCAAATTGGATTTGGTGCTAGGTCTTTCCCTTTAGGTTTTACCCCAACAATGTTTTCATTAGTTTCGCTCACTCTCGAAATCAAGCATTTTACAGCAGGTTGGAGCAGCCTGTATCTCAGCACAGGAATAAGGTAGGGAAGAATTCTAAGGATCATTTTGACTGCCTCCAGAAGTTAGATCAGATGGCAAATTGGATTTGGTGCTAGGTCTTTCCCTTTAGGTTTTACCCCAACAATGTTTTCATTAGTTTCGCTCACTCTCGAAATCAAGCATTTTACAGCAGGTTGGAGCAGCCTGTATCTCAGCACAGGAATAAGGTTGGGAAGAATTCTAAGGATCATTTTGACTGCCTCCAGAAGTTAGATCAGATGGCAAATTGGATTTGGTGCTAGGTCTTTCCCTTTAGGTTTTACCCCAACAATGTTTTCATTAGTTTCGCTCACTCTCGAAATCAAGCATTTTACAGCAGGTTGGAGCAGCCTGTATCTCAGCACAGGAATAAGGTAGGGAAGAATTCTAAGGATCATTTTGACTGCCTCCAGAAGTTAGATCAGATGGCAAATTGGATTTGGTGCTAGGTCTTTCCCTTTAGGTTTTACCCCAACAATGTTTTCATTAGTTTCGCTCACTCTCGAAATCAAGCATTTTACAGCAGGTTGGAGCAGCCTGTATCTCAGCACAGGAATAAGGTAGGGAAGAATTCTAAGGATCATTTTGACTGCCTCCAGAAGTTAGATCAGATGGCAAATTGGATTTGGTGCTAGGTCTTTCCCTTTAGGTTTTACCCCAACAACGTTTTCATTAGTTTCGCTCACTCTCGAAATCAAGCATTTTACAGCAGGTTGGAGCAGCCTGTATCTCAGCACAGGAATAAGGTAGGGAAGAATTCTAAGGATCATTTTGACTGCCTCCAGAAGTTAGATCAGATGGCAAATTGGATTTGGTGCTAGGTCTTTCCCTTTAGGTTTTACCCCAACAATGTTTTCATTAGTTTCGCTCACTCTCGAAATCAAGCATTTTACAGCAGGTTGGAGCAGCCTGTATCTCAGCACAGGAATAAGGTAGGGAAGAATTCTAAGGATCATTTTGACTGCCTCCAGAAGTTAGATCAGATGGCAAATTGGATTTGGTGCTAGGTCTTTCCCTTTAGGTTTTACCCCAACAATGTTTTCATTAGTTTCGCTCACTCTCGAAATCAAGCATTTTACAGCAGGTTGGAGCAGCCTGTATCTCAGCACAGGAATAAGGTAGGGAAGAATTCTAAGGATCATTTTGACTGCCTCCAGAAGTTAGATCAGATGGCAAATTGGATTTGGTGCTAGGTCTTTCCCTTTAGGTTTTACCCCAACAATGTTTTCATTAGTTTCGCTCACTCTCGAAATCAAGCATTTTACAGCAGGTTGGAGCAGCCTGTATCTCAGCACAGGAATAAGGTAGGGAAGAATTCTAAGGATCATTTTGACTGCCTCCAGAAGTTAGATCAGATGGCAAATTGGATTTGGTGCTAGGTCTTTCCCTTTAGGTTTTACCCCAACAATGTTTTCATTAGTTTCGCTCACTCTCGAAATCAAGCATTTTACAGCAGGTTGGAGCAGCCTGTATCTCAGCACAGGAATAAGGTAGGGAAGAATTCTAAGGATCATTTTGACTGCCTCCAGAAGTTAGATCAGATGGCAAATTGGATTTGGTGCTAGGTCTTTCCCTTTAGGTTTTACCCCAACAATGTTTTCATTAGTTTCGCTCACTCTCGAAATCAAGCATTTTACAGCAGGTTGGAGCAGCCTGTATCTCAGCACAGGAATAAGGTAGGGAAGAATTCTAAGGCTCATTTTGACTGCCTCCAGAAGTTAGATCAGATGGCAAATTGGATTTGGTGCTAGGTCTTTCCCTTTAGGTTTTACCCCAACAATGTTTTCATTAGTTTCGCTCACTCTCGAAATCAAGCATTTTACAGCAGGTTGGAGCAGCCTGTATCTCAGCACAGGAATAAGGTAGGGAAGAATTCTAAGGATCATTTTGACTGCCTCCAGAAGTTAGATCAGATGGCAAATTGGATTTGGTGCTAGGTCTTTCCCTTTAGGTTTTACCCCAACAATGTTTTCATTAGTTTCGCTCACTCTCGAAATCAAGCATTTTACAGCAGGTTGGAGCAGCCTGTATCTCAGCACAGGAATAAGGTAGGGAAGAATTCTAAGGCTCATTTTGACTGCCTCCAGAAGTTAGATCAGATGGCAAATTGGATTTGGTGCTAGGTCTTTCCCTTTAGGTTTTACCCCAACAATGTTTTCATTAGTTTCGCTCACTCTCGAAATCAAGCATTTTACAGCAGGTTGGAGCAGCCTGTATCTCAGCACAGGAATAAGGTAGGGAAGAATTCTAAGGATCATTTTGACTGCCTCCAGAAGTTAGATCAGATGGCAAATTGGATTTGGTGCTAGGTCTTTCCCTTTAGGTTTTACCCCAACAATGTTTTCATTAGTTTCGCTCACTCTCGAAATCAAGCATTTTACAGCAGGTTGGAGCAGCCTGTATCTCAGCACAGGAATAAGGTAGGGAAGAATTCTAAGGATCATTTTGACTGCCTCCAGAAGTTAGATCAGATGGCAAATTGGATTTGGTGCTAGGTCTTTCCCTTTAGGTTTTACCCCAACAATGTTTTCATTAGTTTCGCTCACTCTCGAAATCAAGCATTTTACAGCAGGTTGGAGCAGCCTGTATCTCAGCACAGGAATAAGGTAGGGAAGAATTCTAAGGCTCATTTTGACTGCCTCCAGAAGTTAGATCAGATGGCAAATTGGATTTGGTGCTAGGTCTTTCCCTTTAGGTTTTACCCCAACAATGTTTTCATTAGTTTCGCTCACTCTCGAAATCAAGCATTTTACAGCAGGTTGGAGCAGCCTGTATCTCAGCACAGGAATAAGGTAGGGAAGAATTCTAAGGCTCATTTTGACTGCCTCCAGAAGTTAGATCAGATGGCAAATTGGATTTGGTGCTAGGTCTTTCCCTTTAGGTTTTACCCCAACAATGTTTTCATTAGTTTCGCTCACTCTCGAAATCAAGCATTTTACAGCAGGTTGGAGCAGCCTGTATCTCAGCACAGGAATAAGGTAGGGAAGAATTCAAAGGATCATTTTGACTGCCTCCAGAAGTTAGATCAGATGGCAAATTGGATTTGGTGCTAGGTCTTTCCCTTTAGGTTTTACCCCAACAACGTTTTCATTAGTTTCGCTCACTCTCGAAATCAAGCATTTTACAGCAGGTTGGAGCAGCCTGTATCTCAGCACAGGAATAAGGTAGGGAAGAATTCTAAGGCTCATTTTGACTGCCTCCAGAAGTTAGATCAGATGGCAAATTGGATTTGGTGCTAGGTCTTTCCCTTTAGGTTTTACCCCAACAATGTTTTCATTAGTTTCGCTCACTCTCGAAATCAAGCATTTTACAGCAGGTTGGAGCAGCCTGTATCTCAGCACAGGAATAAGGTAGGGAAGAATTCTAAGGATCATTTTGACTGCCTCCAGAAGTTAGATCAGATGGCAAATTGGATTTGGTGCTAGGTCTTTCCCTTTAGGTTTTACCCCAACAATGTTTTCATTAGTTTCGCTCACTCTCGAAATCAAGCATTTTACAGCAGGTTGGAGCAGCCTGTATCTCAGCACAGGAATAAGGTAGGGAAGAATTCTAAGGATCATTTTGACTGCCTCCAGAAGTTAGATCAGATGGCAAATTGGATTTGGTGCTAGGTCTTTCCCTTTAGGTTTTACCCCAACAATGTTTTCATTAGTTTCGCTCACTCTCGAAATCAAGCATTTTACAGCAGGTTGGAGCAGCCTGTATCTCAGCACAGGAATAAGGTAGGGAAGAATTCTAAGGATCATTTTGACTGCCTCCAGAAGTTAGATCAGATGGCAAATTGGATTTGGTGCTAGGTCTTTCCCTTTAGGTTTTACCCCAACAATGTTTTCATTAGTTTCGCTCACTCTCGAAATCAAGCATTTTACAGCAGGTTGGAGCAGCCTGTATCTCAGCACAGGAATAAGGTAGGGAAGAATTCTAAGGATCATTTTGACTGCCTCCAGAAGTTAGATCAGATGGCAAATTGGATTTGGTGCTAGGTCTTTCCCTTTAGGTTTTACCCCAACAATGTTTTCATTAGTTTCGCTCACTCTCGAAATCAAGCATTTTACAGCAGGTTGGAGCAGCCTGTATCTCAGCACAGGAATAAGGTAGGGAAGAATTCTAAGGATCATTTTGACTGCCTCCAGAAGTTAGATCAGATGGCAAATTGGATTTGGTGCTAGGTCTTTCCCTTTAGGTTTTACCCCAACAACGTTTTCATTAGTTTCGCTCACTCTCGAAATCAAGCATTTTACAGCAGGTTGGAGCAGCCTGTATCTCAGCACAGGAATAAGGTAGGGAAGAATTCTAAGGATCATTTTGACTGCCTCCAGAAGTTAGATCAGATGGCAAATTGGATTTGGTGCTAGGTCTTTCCCTTTAGGTTTTACCCCAACAATGTTTTCATTAGTTTCGCTCACTCTCGAAATCAAGCATTTTACAGCAGGTTGGAGCAGCCTGTATCTCAGCACAGGAATAAGGTAGGGAAGAATTCTAAGGATCATTTTGACTGCCTCCAGAAGTTAGATCAGATGGCAAATTGGATTTGGTGCTAGGTCTTTCCCTTTAGGTTTTACCCCAACAATGTTTTCATTAGTTTCGCTCACTCTCGAAATCAAGCATTTTACAGCAGGTTGGAGCAGCCTGTATCTCAGCACAGGAATAAGGTAGGGAAGAATTCTAAGGATCATTTTGACTGCCTCCAGAAGTTAGATCAGATGGCAAATTGGATTTGGTGCTAGGTCTTTCCCTTTAGGTTTTACCCCAACAATGTTTTCATTAGTTTCGCTCACTCTCGAAATCAAGCATTTTACAGCAGGTTGGAGCAGCCTGTATCTCAGCACAGGAATAAGGTAGGGAAGAATTCTAAGGATCATTTTGACTGCCTCCAGAAGTTAGATCAGATGGCAAATTGGATTTGGTGCTAGGTCTTTCCCTTTAGGTTTTACCCCAACAATGTTTTCATTAGTTTCGCTCACTCTCGAAATCAAGCATTTTACAGCAGGTTGGAGCAGCCTGTATCTCAGCACAGGAATAAGGTAGGGAAGAATTCTAAGGATCATTTTGACTGCCTCCAGAAGTTAGATCAGATGGCAAATTGGATTTGGTGCTAGGTCTTTCCCTTTAGGTTTTACCCCAACAATGTTTTCATTAGTTTCGCTCACTCTCGAAATCAAGCATTTTACAGCAGGTTGGAGCAGCCTGTATCTCAGCACAGGAATAAGGTAGGGAAGAATTCTAAGGATCATTTTGACTGCCTCCAGAAGTTAGATCAGATGGCAAATTGGATTTGGTGCTAGGTCTTTCCCTTTAGGTTTTACCCCAACAATGTTTTCATTAGTTTCGCTCACTCTCGAAATCAAGCATTTTACAGCAGGTTGGAGCAGCCTGTATCTCAGCACAGGAATAAGGTAGGGAAGAATTCTAAGGATCATTTTGACTGCCTCCAGAAGTTAGATCAGATGGCAAATTGGATTTGGTGCTAGGTCTTTCCCTTTAGGTTTTACCCCAACAATGTTTTCATTAGTTTCGCTCACTCTCGAAATCAAGCATTTTACAGCAGGTTGGAGCAGCCTGTATCTCAGCACAGGAATAAGGTAGGGAAGAATTCTAAGGATCATTTTGACTGCCTCCAGAAGTTAGATCAGATGGCAAATTGGATTTGGTGCTAGGTCTTTCCCTTTAGGTTTTACCCCAACAATGTTTTCATTAGTTTCGCTCACTCTCGAAATCAAGCATTTTACAGCAGGTTGGAGCAGCCTGTATCTCAGCACAGGAATAAGGTAGGGAAGAATTCTAAGGATCATTTTGACTGCCTCCAGAAGTTAGATCAGATGGCAAATTGGATTTGGTGCTAGGTCTTTCCCTTTAGGTTTTACCCCAACAATGTTTTCATTAGTTTCGCTCACTCTCGAAATCAAGCATTTTACAGCAGGTTGGAGCAGCCTGTATCTCAGCACAGGAATAAGGTAGGGAAGAATTCTAAGGCTCATTTTGACTGCCTCCAGAAGTTAGATCAGATGGCAAATTGGATTTGGTGCTAGGTCTTTCCCTTTAGGTTTTACCCCAACAATGTTTTCATTAGTTTCGCTCACTCTCGAAATCAAGCATTTTACAGCAGGTTGGAGCAGCCTGTATCTCAGCACAGGAATAAGGTAGGGAAGAATTCTAAGGATCATTTTGACTGCCTCCAGAAGTTAGATCAGATGGCAAATTGGATTTGGTGCTAGGTCTTTCCCTTTAGGTTTTACCCCAACAATGTTTTCATTAGTTTCGCTCACTCTCGAAATCAAGCATTTTACAGCAGGTTGGAGCAGCCTGTATCTCAGCACAGGAATAAGGTAGGGAAGAATTCTAAGGATCATTTTGACTGCCTCCAGAAGTTAGATCAGATGGCAAATTGGATTTGGTGCTAGGTCTTTCCCTTTAGGTTTTACCCCAACAATGTTTTCATTAGTTTCGCTCACTCTCGAAATCAAGCATTTTACAGCAGGTTGGAGCAGCCTGTATCACAGCACAGGAATAAGGTAGGGAAGAATTCTAAGGCTCATTTTGACTGCCTCCAGAAGTTAGATCAGATGGCAAATTGGATTTGGTGCTAGGTCTTTCCCTTTAGGTTTTACCCCAACAATGTTTTCATTAGTTTCGCTCACTCTCGAAATCAAGCATTTTACAGCAGGTTGGAGCAGCCTGTATCTCAGCACAGGAATAAGGTAGGGAAGAATTCTAAGGCTCATTTTGACTGCCTCCAGAAGTTAGATCAGATGGCAAATTGGATTTGGTGCTAGGTCTTTCCCTTTAGGTTTTACCCCAACAACGTTTTCATTAGTTTCGCTCACTCTCGAAATCAAGCATTTTACAGCAGGTTGGAGCAGCCTGTATCTCAGCACAGGAATAAGGTAGGGAAGAATTCTAAGGATCATTTTGACTGCCTCCAGAAGTTAGATCAGATGGCAAATTGGATTTGGTGCTAGGTCTTTCCCTTTAGGTTTTACCCCAACAACGTTTTCATTAGTTTCGCTCACTCTCGAAATCAAGCATTTTACAGCAGGTTGGAGCAGCCTGTATCTCAGCACAGGAATAAGGTAGGGAAGAATTCTAAGGCTCATTTTGACTGCCTCCAGAAGTTAGATCAGATGGCAAATTGGATTTGGTGCTAGGTCTTTCCCTTTAGGTTTTACCCCAACAATGTTTTCATTAGTTTCGCTCACTCTCGAAATCAAGCATTTTACAGCAGGTTGGAGCAGCCTGTATCTCAGCACAGGAATAAGGTAGGGAAGAATTCTAAGGATCATTTTGACTGCCTCCAGAAGTTAGATCAGATGGCAAATTGGATTTGGTGCTAGGTCTTTCCCTTTAGGTTTTACCCCAACAATGTTTTCATTAGTTTCGCTCACTCTCGAAATCAAGCATTTTACAGCAGGATGGAGCAGCCTGTATCTCAGCACAGGAATAAGGTAGGGAAGAATTCTAAGGCTCATTTTGACTGCCTCCAGAAGTTAGATCAGATGGCAAATTGGATTTGGTGCTAGGTCTTTCCCTTTAGGTTTTACCCCAACAATGTTTTCATTAGTTTCGCTCACTCTCGAAATCAAGCATTTTACAGCAGGTGGGAGCAGCCTGTATCTCAGCACAGGAATAAGGTAGGGAAGAATTCTAAGGCTCATTTTGACTGCCTCCAGAAGTTAGATCAGATGGCAAATTGGATTTGGTGCTAGGTCTTTCCCTTTAGGTTTTACCCCAACAATGTTTTCATTAGTTTCGCTCACTCTCGAAATCAAGCATTTTACAGCAGGTTGGAGCAGCCTGTATCTCAGCACAGGAATAAGGTAGGGAAGAATTCTAAGGCTCATTTTGACTGCCTCCAGAAGTTAGATCAGATGGCAAATTGGATTTGGTGCTAGGTCTTTCCCTTTAGGTTTTACCCCAACAATGTTTTCATTAGTTTCGCTCACTCTCGAAATCAAGCATTTTACAGCAGGTTGGAGCAGCCTGTATCTCAGCACAGGAATAAGGTAGGGAAGAATTCTAAGGATCATTTTGACTGCCTCCAGAAGTTAGATCAGATGGCAAATTGGATTTGGTGCTAGGTCTTTCCCTTTAGGTTTTACCCCAACAATGTTTTCATTAGTTTCGCTCACTCTCGAAATCAAGCATTTTACAGCAGGTTGGAGCAGCCTGTATCTCAGCACAGGAATAAGGTAGGGAAGAATTCTAAGGCTCATTTTGACTGCCTCCAGAAGTTAGATCAGATGGCAAATTGGATTTGGTGCTAGGTCTTTCCCTTTAGGTTTTACCCCAACAATGTTTTCATTAGTTTCGCTCACTCTCGAAATCAAGCATTTTACAGCAGGTTGGAGCAGCCTGTATCTCAGCACAGGAATAAGGTAGGGAAGAATTCTAAGGATCATTTTGACTGCCTCCAGAAGTTAGATCAGATGGCAAATTGGATTTGGTGCTAGGTCTTTCCCTTTAGGTTTTACCCCAACAATGTTTTCATTAGTTTCGCTCACTCTCGAAATCAAGCATTTTACAGCAGGTTGGAGCAGCCTGTATCTCAGCACAGGAATAAGGTAGGGAAGAATTCTAAGGCTCATTTTGACTGCCTCCAGAAGTTAGATCAGATGGCAAATTGGATTTGGTGCTAGGTCTTTCCCTTTAGGTTTTACCCCAACAATGTTTTCATTAGTTTCGCTCACTCTCGAAATCAAGCATTTTACAGCAGGTTGGAGCAGCCTGTATCTCAGCACAGGAATAAGGTAGGGAAGAATTCTAAGGCTCATTTTGACTGCCTCCAGAAGTTAGATCAGATGGCAAATTGGATTTGGTGCTAGGTCTTTCCCTTTAGGTTTTACCCCAACAACGTTTTCATTAGTTTCGCTCACTCTCGAAATCAAGCATTTTACAGCAGGTTGGAGCAGCCTGTATCTCAGCACAGGAATAAGGTAGGGAAGAATTCTAAGGCTCATTTTGACTGCCTCCAGAAGTTAGATCAGATGGCAAATTGGATTTGGTGCTAGGTCTTTCCCTTTAGGTTTTACCCCAACAATGTTTTCATTAGTTTCGCTCACTCTCGAAATCAAGCATTTTACAGCAGGTTGGAGCAGCCTGTATCTCAGCACAGGAATAAGGTAGGGAAGAATTCTAAGGCTCATTTTGACTGCCTCCAGAAGTTAGATCAGATGGCAAATTGGATTTGGTGCTAGGTCTTTCCCTTTAGGTTTTACCCCAACAATGTTTTCATTAGTTTCGCTCACTCTCGAAATCAAGCATTTTACAGCAGGTTGGAGCAGCCTGTATCTCAGCACAGGAATAAGGTAGGGAAGAATTCTAAGGATCATTTTGACTGCCTCCAGAAGTTAGATCAGATGGCAAATTGGATTTGGTGCTAGGTCTTTCCCTTTAGGTTTTACCCCAACAATGTTTTCATTAGTTTCGCTCACTCTCGAAATCAAGCATTTTACAGCAGGATGGAGCAGCCTGTATCTCAGCACAGGAATAAGGTAGGGAAGAATTCTAAGGCTCATTTTGACTGCCTCCAGAAGTTAGATCAGATGGCAAATTGGATTTGGTGCTAGGTCTTTCCCTTTAGGTTTTACCCCAACAATGTTTTCATTAGTTTCGCTCACTCTCGAAATCAAGCATTTTACAGCAGGTTGGAGCAGCCTGTATCTCAGCACAGGAATAAGGTAGGGAAGAATTCTAAGGCTCATTTTGACTGCCTCCAGAAGTTAGATCAGATGGCAAATTGGATTTGGTGCTAGGTCTTTCCCTTTAGGTTTTACCCCAACAATGTTTTCATTAGTTTCGCTCACTCTCGAAATCAAGCATTTTACAGCAGGTTGGAGCAGCCTGTATCTCAGCACAGGAATAAGGTAGGGAAGAATTCTAAGGATCATTTTGACTGCCTCCAGAAGTTAGATCAGATGGCAAATTGGATTTGGTGCTAGGTCTTTCCCTTTAGGTTTTACCCCAACAATGTTTTCATTAGTTTCGCTCACTCTCGAAATCAAGCATTTTACAGCAGGTTGGAGCAGCCTGTATCTCAGCACAGGAATAAGGTAGGGAAGAATTCTAAGGATCATTTTGACTGCCTCCAGAAGTTAGATCAGATGGCAAATTGGATTTGGTGCTAGGTCTTTCCCTTTAGGTTTTACCCCAACAATGTTTTCATTAGTTTCGCTCACTCTCGAAATCAAGCATTTTACAGCAGGTTGGAGCAGCCTGTATCTCAGCACAGGAATAAGGTAGGGAAGAATTCTAAGGCTCATTTTGACTGCCTCCAGAAGTTAGATCAGATGGCAAATTGGATTTGGTGCTAGGTCTTTCCCTTTAGGTTTTACCCCAACAATGTTTTCATTAGTTTCGCTCACTCTCGAAATCAAGCATTTAACAGCAGGTTGGAGCAGCCTGTATCTCAGCACAGGAATAAGGTAGGGAAGAATTCTAAGGCTCATTTTGACTGCCTCCAGAAGTTAGATCAGATGGCAAATTGGATTTGGTGCTAGGTCTTTCCCTTTAGGTTTTACCCCAACAATGTTTTCATTAGTTTCGCTCACTCTCGAAATCAAGCATTTTACAGCAGGTTGGAGCAGCCTGTATCTCAGCACAGGAATAAGGTAGGGAAGAATTCTAAGGCTCATTTTGACTGCCTCCAGAAGTTAGATCAGATGGCAAATTGGATTTGGTGCTAGGTCTTTCCCTTTAGGTTTTACCCCAACAATGTTTTCATTAGTTTCGCTCACTCTCGAAATCAAGCATTTTACAGCAGGTTGGAGCAGCCTGTATCTCAGCACAGGAATAAGGTAGGGAAGAATTCTAAGGCTCATTTTGACTGCCTCCAGAAGTTAGATCAGATGGCAAATTGGATTTGGTGCTAGGTCTTTCCCTTTAGGTTTTACCCCAACAATGTTTTCATTAGTTTCGCTCACTCTCGAAATCAAGCATTTTACAGCAGGTTGGAGCAGCCTGTATCTCAGCACAGGAATAAGGTAGGGAAGAATTCTAAGGCTCATTTTGACTGCCTCCAGAAGTTAGATCAGATGGCAAATTGGATTTGGTGCTAGGTCTTTCCCTTTAGGTTTTACCCCAACAATGTTTTCATTAGTTTCGCTCACTCTCGAAATCAAGCATTTTACAGCAGGTTGGAGCAGCCTGTATCTCAGCACAGGAATAAGGTAGGGAAGAATTCTAAGGCTCATTTTGACTGCCTCCAGAAGTTAGATCAGATGGCAAATTGGATTTGGTGCTAGGTCTTTCCCTTTAGGTTTTACCCCAACAATGTTTTCATTAGTTTCGCTCACTCTCGAAATCAAGCATTTTACAGCAGGTTGGAGCAGCCTGTATCTCAGCACAGGAATAAGGTAGGGAAGAATTCTAAGGCTCATTTTGACTGCCTCCAGAAGTTAGATCAGATGGCAAATTGGATTTGGTGCTAGGTCTTTCCCTTTAGGTTTTACCCCAACAATGTTTTCATTAGTTTCGCTCACTCTCGAAATCAAGCATTTTACAGCAGGTTGGAGCAGCCTGTATCTCAGCACAGGAATAAGGTAGGGAAGAATTCTAAGGCTCATTTTGACTGCCTCCAGAAGTTAGATCAGATGGCAAATTGGATTTGGTGCTAGGTCTTTCCCTTTAGGTTTTACCCCAACAATGTTTTCATTAGTTTCGCTCACTCTCGAAATCAAGCATTTTACAGCAGGTTGGAGCAGCCTGTATCTCAGCACAGGAATAAGGTAGGGAAGAATTCTAAGGATCATTTTGACTGCCTCCAGAAGTTAGATCAGATGGCAAATTGGATTTGGTGCTAGGTCTTTCCCTTTAGGTTTTACCCCAACAATGTTTTCATTAGTTTCGCTCACTCTCGAAATCAAGCATTTTACAGCAGGTTGGAGCAGCCTGTATCTCAGCACAGGAATAAGGTAGGGAAGAATTCTACGGCTCATTTTGACTGCCTCCAGAAGTTAGATCAGATGGCAAATTGGATTTGGTGCTAGGTCTTTCCCTTTAGGTTTTACCCCAACAATGTTTTCATTAGTTTCGCTCATTCTCGAAATCAAGCATTTTACAGCAGGTTGGAGCAGCCTGTATCTCAGCACAGGAATAAGGTAGGGAAGAATTCTAAGGATCATTTTGACTGCCTCCAGAAGTTAGATCAGATGGCAAATTGGATTTGGTGCGAGGTCTTTCCCTTTAGGTTTTACCCCAACAATGTTTTCATTAGTTTCGCTCACTCTCGAAATCAAGCATTTTACAGCAGGTTGGAGCAGCCTGTATCTCAGCACAGGAATAAGGTAGGGAAGAATTCTAAGGATCATTTTGACTGCCTCCAGAAGTTAGATCAGATGGCAAATTGGATTTGGTGCTAGGTCTTTCCCTTTAGGTTTTACCCCAACAATGTTTTCATTAGTTTCGCTCACTCTCGAAATCAAGCATTTTACAGCAGGTTGGAGCAGCCTGTATCTCAGCACAGGAATAAGGTAGGGAAGAATTCTAAGGATCATTTTGACTGCCTCCAGAAGTTAGATCAGATGGCAAATTGGATTTGGTGCTAGGTCTTTCCCTTTAGGTTTTACCCCAACAATGTTTTCATTAGTTTCGCTCACTCTCGAAATCAAGCATTTTACAGCAGGTTGGAGCAGCCTGTATCTCAGCACAGGAATAAGGTAGGGAAGAATTCTAAGGATCATTTTGACTGCCTCCAGAAGTTAGATCAGATGGCAAATTGGATTTGGTGCTAGGTCTTTCCCTTTAGGTTTTACCCCAACAATGTTTTCATTAGTTTCGCTCACTCTCGAAATCAAGCATTTTACAGCAGGTTGGAGCAGCCTGTATCTCAGCACAGGAATAAGGTAGGGAAGAATTCTAAGGCTCATTTTGACTGCCTCCAGAAGTTAGATCAGATGGCAAATTGGATTTGGGTGCTAGGTCTTTCCCTTTAGGTTTTACCCCAACAATGTTTTCATTAGTTTCGCTCACTCTCGAAATCAAGCATTTTACAGCAGGTTGGAGCAGCCTGTATCTCAGCACAGGAATAAGGTAGGGAAGAATTCTAAGGATCATTTTGACTGCCTCCAGAAGTTAGATCAGATGGCAAATTGGATTTGGTGCTAGGTCTTTCCCTTTAGGTTTTACCCCAACAATGTTTTCATTAGTTTCGCTCACTCTCGAAATCAAGCATTTTACAGCAGGTTGGAGCAGCCTGTATCTCAGCACAGGAATAAGGTAGGGAAGAATTCTAAGGATCATTTTGACTGCCTCCAGAAGTTAGATCAGATGGCAAATTGGATTTGGTGCTAGGTCTTTCCCTTTAGGTTTTACCCCAACAATGTTTTCATTAGTTTCGCTCACTCTCGAAATCAAGCATTTTACAGCAGGTTGGAGCAGCCTGTATCTCAGCACAGGAATAAGGTAGGGAAGAATTCTAAGGCTCATTTTGACTGCCTCCAGAAGTTAGATCAGATGGCAAATTGGATTTGGTGCTAGGTCTTTCCCTTTAGGTTTTACCCCAACAATGTTTTCATTAGTTTCGCTCACTCTCGAAATCAAGCATTTTACAGCAGGTTGGAGCAGCCTGTATCTCAGCACAGGAATAAGGTAGGGAAGAATTCTAAGGCTCATTTTGACTGCCTCCAGAAGTTAGATCAGATGGCAAATTGGATTTGGTGCTAGGTCTTTCCCTTTAGGTTTTACCCCAACAATGTTTTCAATTAGTTTCGCTCACTCTCGAAATCAAGCATTTTACAGCAGGTTGGAGCAGCCTGTATCTCAGCACAGGAATAAGGTAGGGAAGAATTCTAAGGCTCATTTTGACTGCCTCCAGAAGTTAGATCAGATGGCAAATTGGATTTGGTGCTAGGTCTTTCCCTTTAGGTTTTACCCCAACAATGTTTTCATTAGTTTCGCTCACTCTCGAAATCAAGCATTTTACAGCAGGTTGGAGCAGCCTGTATCTCAGCACAGGAATAAGGTAGGGAAGAATTCTAAGGATCATTTTGACTGCCTCCAGAAGTTAGATCAGATGGCAAATTGGATTTGGTGCTAGGTCTTTCCCTTTAGGTTTTACCCCAACAACGTTTTCATTAGTTTCGCTCACTCTCGAAATCAAGCATTTTACAGCAGGTTGGAGCAGCCTGTATCTCAGCACAGGAATAAGGTAGGGAAGAATTCTAAGGATCATTTTGACTGCCTCCAGAAGTTAGATCAGATGGCAAATTGGATTTGGTGCGAGGTCTTTCCCTTTAGGTTTTACCCCAACAATGTTTTCATTAGTTTCGCTCACTCTCGAAATCAAGCATTTTTACAGCAGGTTGGAGCAGCCTGTATCTCAGCACAGGAATAAGGTAGGGAAGAATTCTAAGGCTCATTTTGACTGCCTCCAGAAGTTAGATCAGATGGCAAATTGGATTTGGTGCTAGGTCTTTCCCTTTAGGTTTTACCCCAACAATGTTTTCATTAGTTTCGCTCACTCTCGAAATCAAGCATTTTACAGCAGGTTGGAGCAGCCTGTATCTCAGCACAGGAATAAGGTAGGGAAGAATTCTAAGGCTCATTTTGACTGCCTCCAGAAGTTAGATCAGATGGCAAATTGGATTTGGTGCTAGGTCTTTCCCTTTAGGTTTTACCCCAACAATGTTTTTCATTAGTTTCGCTCACTCTCGAAATCAAGCATTTTACAGCAGGTTGGAGCAGCCTGTATCTCAGCACAGGAATAAGGTAGGGAAGAATTCTAAGGCTCATTTTGACTGCCTCCAGAAGTTAGATCAGATGGCAAATTGGATTTGGTGCTAGGTCTTTCCCTTTAGGTTTTACCCCAACAATGTTTTCATTAGTTTCGCTCACTCTCGAAATCAAGCATTTTACAGCAGGTTGGAGCAGCCTGTATCTCAGCACAGGAATAAGGTAGGGAAGAATTCTAAGGCTCATTTTGACTGCCTCCAGAAGTTAGATCAGATGGCAAATTGGATTTGGTGCTAGGTCTTTCCCTTTAGGTTTTACCCCAACAATGTTTTCATTAGTTTCGCTCACTCTCGAAATCAAGCATTTTACAGCAGGTTGGAGCAGCCTGTATCTCAGCACAGGAATAAGGTAGGGAAGAATTCTAAGGCTCATTTTGACTGCCTCCAGAAGTTAGATCAGATGGCAAATTGGATTTGGTGCTAGGTCTTTCCCTTTAGGTTTTACCCCAACAATGTTTTCATTAGTTTCGCTCACTCTCGAAATCAAGCATTTTACAGCAGGTTGGAGCAGCCTGTATCTCAGCACAGGAATAAGGTAGGGAAGAATTCTAAGGCTCATTTTGACTGCCTCCAGAAGTTAGATCAGATGGCAAATTGGATTTGGTGCTAGGTCTTTCCCTTTAGGTTTTACCCCAACAATGTTTTCATTAGTTTCGCTCACTCTCGAAATCAAGCATTTTACAGCAGGTTGGAGCAGCCTGTATCTCAGCACAGGAATAAGGTAGGGAAGAATTCTAAGGATCATTTTGACTGCCTCCAGAAGTTAGATCAGATGGCATTGGATTTGGTGCTAGGTCTTTCCCTTTAGGTTTTACCCCAACAATGTTTTCATTAGTTTCGCTCACTCTCGAAATCAAGCATTTTACAGCAGGTTGGAGCAGCCTGTATCTCAGCACAGGAATAAGGTAGGGAAGAATTCTAAGGCTCATTTTGACTGCCTCCAGAAGTTAGATCAGATGGCAAATTGGATTTGGTGCTAGGTCTTTCCCTTTAGGTTTTACCCCAACAATGTTTTCATTAGTTTCGCTCACTCTCGAAATCAAGCATTTTACAGCAGGTTGGAGCAGCCTGTATCTCAGCACAGGAATAAGGTAGGGAAGAATTCTAAGGATCATTTTGACTGCCTCCAGAAGTTAGATCAGATGGCAAATTGGATTTGGTGCTAGGTCTTTCCCTTTAGGTTTTACCCCAACAATGTTTTCATTAGTTTCGCTCATTCTCGAAATCAAGCATTTTACAGCAGGTTGGAGCAGCCTGTATCTCAGCACAGGAATAAGGTAGGGAAGAATTCTAAGGATCATTTTGACTGCCTCCAGAAGTTAGATCAGATGGCAAATTGGATTTGGTGCGAGGTCTTTCCCTTTAGGTTTTACCCCAACAATGTTTTCATTAGTTTCGCTCACTCTCGAAATCAAGCATTTTACAGCAGGTTGGAGCAGCCTGTATCTCAGCACAGGAATAAGGTAGGGAAGAATTCTAAGGCTCATTTTGACTGCCTCCAGAAGTTAGATCAGATGGCAAATTGGATTTGGTGCTAGGTCTTTCCCTTTAGGTTTTACCCCAACAATGTTTTCATTAGTTTCGCTCACTCTTGAAATCAAGCATTTTACAGCAGGTTGGAGCAGCCTGTATCTCAGCACAGGAATAAGGTAGGGAAGAATTCTAAGGATCATTTTGACTGCCTCCAGAAGTTAGATCAGATGGCAAATTGGATTTGGTGCTAGGTCTTTCCCTTTAGGTTTTACCCCAACAATGTTTTCATTAGTTTCGCTCACTCTCGAAATCAAGCATTTTACAGCAGGTTGGAGCAGCCTGTATCTCAGCACAGGAATAAGGTAGGGAAGAATTCTAAGGCTCATTTTGACTGCCTCCAGAAGTTAGATCAGATGGCAAATTGGATTTGGTGCTAGGTCTTTCCCTTTAGGTTTTACCCCAACAATGTTTTCATTAGTTTCGCTCACTCTCGAAATCAAGCATTTTACAGCAGGTTGGAGCAGCCTGTATCTCAGCACAGGAATAAGGTAGGGAAGAATTCTAAGGCTCATTTTGACTGCCTCCAGAAGTTAGATCAGATGGCAAATTGGATTTGGTGCTAGGTCTTTCCCTTTAGGTTTTACCCCAACAATGTTTTCATTAGTTTCGCTCACTCTCGAAATCAAGCATTTTACAGCAGGTTGGAGCAGCCTGTATCTCAGCACAGGAATAAGGTAGGGAAGAATTCTAAGGCTCATTTTGACTGCCTCCAGAAGTTAGATCAGATGGCAAATTGGATTTGGTGCTAGGTCTTTCCCTTTAGGTTTTACCCCAACAATGTTTTCATTAGTTTCGCTCACTCTCGAAATCAAGCATTTTACAGCAGGTTGGAGCAGCCTGTATCTCAGCACAGGAATAAGGTAGGGAAGAATTCTAAGGCTCATTTTGACTGCCTCCAGAAGTTAGATCAGATGGCAAATTGGATTTGGTGCTAGGTCTTTCCCTTTAGGTTTTACCCCAACAATGTTTTCATTAGTTTCGCTCACTCTTGAAATCAAGCATTTTACAGCAGGTTGGAGCAGCCTGTATCTCAGCACAGGAATAAGGTAGGGAAGAATTCTAAGGATCATTTTGACTGCCTCCAGAAGTTAGATCAGATGGCAAATTGGATTTGGTGCTAGGTCTTTCCCTTTAGGTTTTACCCCAACAATGTTTTCATTAGTTTCGCTCACTCTCGAAATCAAGCATTTTACAGCAGGTTGGAGCAGCCTGTATCTCAGCACAGGAATAAGGTAGGGAAGAATTCTAAGGCTCATTTTGACTGCCTCCAGAAGTTAGATCAGATGGCAAATTGGATTTGGTGCTAGGTCTTTCCCTTTAGGTTTTACCCCAACAATGTTTTCATTAGTTTCGCTCACTCTCGAAATCAAGCATTTTACAGCAGGTTGGAGCAGCCTGTATCTCAGCACAGGAATAAGGTAGGGAAGAATTCTAAGGCTCATTTTGACTGCCTCCAGAAGTTAGATCAGATGGCAAATTGGATTTGGTGCTAGGTCTTTCCCTTTAGGTTTTACCCCAACAATGTTTTCATTAGTTTCGCTCACTCTCGAAATCAAGCATTTTACAGCAGGTTGGAGCAGCCTGTATCTCAGCACAGGAATAAGGTAGGGAAGAATTCTAAGGCTCATTTTGACTGCCTCCAGAAGTTAGATCAGATGGCAAATTGGATTTGGTGCTAGGTCTTTCCCTTTAGGTTTTACCCCAACAATGTTTTCATTAGTTTCGCTCACTCTCGAAATCAAGCATTTTACAGCAGGTTGGAGCAGCCTGTATCTCAGCACAGGAATAAGGTAGGGAAGAATTCTAAGGATCATTTTGACTGCCTCCAGAAGTTAGATCAGATGGCAAATTGGATTTGGTGCTAGGTCTTTCCCTTTAGGTTTTACCCCAACAATGTTTTCATTAGTTTCGCTCACTCTCGAAATCAAGCATTTTACAGCAGGTTGGAGCAGCCTGTATCTCAGCACAGGAATAAGGTAGGGAAGAATTCTAAGGCTCATTTTGACTGCCTCCAGAAGTTAGATCAGATGGCAAATTGGATTTGGTGCTAGGTCTTTCCCTTTAGGTTTTACCCCAACAATGTTTTCATTAGTTTCGCTCATTCTCGAAATCAAGCATTTTACAGCAGGTTGGAGCAGCCTGTATCTCAGCACAGGAATAAGGTAGGGAAGAATTCTAAGGATCATTTTGACTGCCTCCAGAAGTTAGATCAGATGGCAAATTGGATTTGGTGCGAGGTCTTTCCCTTTAGGTTTTACCCCAACAATGTTTTCATTAGTTTCGCTCACTCTCGAAATCAAGCATTTTACAGCAGGTTGGAGCAGCCTGTATCTCAGCACAGGAATAAGGTAGGGAAGAATTCTAAGGATCATTTTGACTGCCTCCAGAAGTTAGATCAGATGGCAAATTGGATTTGGTGCTAGGTCTTTCCCTTTAGGTTTTACCCCAACAATGTTTTCATTAGTTTCGCTCACTCTCGAAATCAAGCATTTTACAGCAGGTTGGAGCAGCCTGTATCTCAGCACAGGAATAAGGTAGGGAAGAATTCTAAGGCTCATTTTGACTGCCTCCAGAAGTTAGATCAGATGGCAAATTGGATTTGGTGCTAGGTCTTTCCCTTTAGGTTTTACCCCAACAATGTTTTCATTAGTTTCGCTCACTCTCGAAATCAAGCATTTTACAGCAGGTTGGAGCAGCCTGTATCTCAGCACAGGAATAAGGTAGGGAAGAATTCTAAGGCTCATTTTGACTGCCTCCAGAAGTTAGATCAGATGGCAAATTGGATTTGGTGCTAGGTCTTTCCCTTTAGGTTTTACCCCAACAATGTTTTCATTAGTTTCGCTCACTCTCGAAATCAAGCATTTTACAGCAGGTTGGAGCAGCCTGTATCTCAGCACAGGAATAAGGTAGGGAAGAATTCTAAGGATCATTTTGACTGCCTCCAGAAGTTAGATCAGATGGCAAATTGGATTTGGTGCTAGGTCTTTCCCTTTAGGTTTTACCCCAACAATGTTTTCATTAGTTTCGCTCACTCTCGAAATCAAGCATTTTACAGCAGGTTGGAGCAGCCTGTATCTCAGCACAGGAATAAGGTAGGGAAGAATTCTAAGGATCATTTTGACTGCCTCCAGAAGTTAGATCAGATGGCAAATTGGATTTGGTGCTAGGTCTTTCCCTTTAGGTTTTACCCCAACAATGTTTTCATTAGTTTCGCTCACTCTCGAAATCAAGCATTTTACAGCAGGTTGGAGCAGCCTGTATCTCAGCACAGGAATAAGGTAGGGAAGAATTCTAAGGATCATTTTGACTGCCTCCAGAAGTTAGATCAGATGGCAAATTGGATTTGGTGCTAGGTCTTTCCCTTTAGGTTTTACCCCAACAATGTTTTCATTAGTTTCGC
>NW_027143496.1:0-58119 GCF_026170545.1 Melanerpes formicivorus | reverse complement strand
AGAATTCTTCCCTACCTTATTCCTGTGCTGAGATACAGGCTGCTCCAACCTGCTGTAAAATGCTTGATTTCGAGAGTGAGCGAAACTAATGAAAACATTGTTGGGGTAAAACCTAAAGGGAAAGACCTAGCACCAAATCCAATTTGCCATCTGATCTAACTTCTGGAGGCAGTCAAAATGATCCTTAGATTCTTCCCTACCTTATTCCTGTGCTGAGATACAGGCTGCTCCAACCTGCTGTAAAATGCTTGATTTCGAGAGTGAGCGAAACTAATGAAAACATTGTTGGGGTAAAAACCTACAAGGGAAAGACCTAGCACCAAATCCAATTTGCCATCTGATCTAACTTCTGGAGGCAGTCAAAATGAGCCTTAGAATTCTTCCCTACCTTATTCCTGTGCTGAGATACAGGATGCTCCAACCTGCTGTAAAATGCTTGATTTCGAGAGTGAGCGAAACTAATGAAAACATTGTTGGGGTAAAACCTAAAGGGAAAGACCTAGCCACCAAAATCCAATTTGCCATCTGATCTAACTTCTGGAGGCAGTCAAAATGAGCCTTAGAATTCTTCCCTACCTTATTCCTGTGCTGAGATACAGGCTGCTCCAACCTGCTGTAAAATGCTTGATTTCGAGAGTGAGCGAAACTAATGAAAACATTGTTGGGGTAAAACCTAAAGGGAAAGACCTAGCACCAAATCCAATTTTGCCATCTGATCTAACTTCTGGAGGCAGTCAAAATGAGCCTTTAGAATTCTTCCCTACCTTATTCCTGTGCTGAGATACAGGCTGCTCCAACCTGCTGTAAAATGCTTGATTTCGAGAGTGAGCGAAACTAATGAAAACATTGTTGGGGTAAAACCTAAAGGGAAAGGCCTAGCACCAAATCCAATTTGCCATCTGATCTAACTTCTGGAGGCAGTCAAAATGATCCTTAGAATTCTTCCTACCTTATTCCTGTGCTGAGATACAGGCTGCTCCAACCTGCTGTAAAATGCTTGATTTCGAGAGTGAGCGAAACTAATGAAAACATTGTTGGGGTAAAACCTAAAGGGAAAGACCTAGCACCCAAATCCAATTTGCCATCTGATCTAACTTCTGGAGGCAGTCAAATGATCCTTAGAATTCTTCCCTACCTTATTCCTGTGCTGAGATACAGGCTGCTCCAACCTGCTGTAAAATGCTTGATTTCGAGAGTGAGCGAAACCTAATGAAAACATTGTTGGGGTAAAACCTAAAGGGAAAGACCTAGCACCAAATCCAATTTGCCATCTGATCTAACTTCTGGAGGCAGTCAAAATGATCCTTAGAATTCTTCCCTACCTTATTCCTGTGCTGAGATACAGGCTGCTCCAACCTGCTGTAAAATGCTTGATTTCGAGAGTGAGCGAAACTAATGAAAACATTGTTGGGGTAAAACCTAAAGGGAAAGACCTAGCACCAAATCCAATTTGCCATCTGATCTAACTTCTGGAGGCAGTCAAAATGATCCTTAGAATTCTTCCCTACCTTATTCCTGTGCTGAGATACAGGCTGCTCCAACCTGCTGTAAAATGCTTGATTTCGAGAGTGAGCGAAACTAATGAAAACATTGTTGGGGTAAAACCTAAAGGGAAAGACCTAGCACCAAATCCAATTTGCCATCTGATCTAACTTCTGGAGGCAGTCAAAATGATCCTTAGAATTCTCCCATACCTTATTCCTGTGCTGAGATACAGGCTGCTCCAACCTGCTGTAAAATGCTTGATTTCGAGAGTGAGCGAAACTAATGAAAACATTGTTGGGGTAAAACCTAAAGGGAAAGACCTAGCACCAAATCCAATTTGCCATCTGATCTAACTTCTGGAGGCAGTCAAAATGATCCTTAGAATTCTTCCCTACCTTATTCCTGTGCTCGAGATACAGGCTGCTCCAACCTGCTGTAAAATGCTTGATTTCGAGAGTGAGCGAAACTATGAAAACATTGTTGGGGTAAAACCTAAAGGGAAAGACCTAGCACCAAATCCAATTTGCCATCTGATCTAACTTCTGGAGGCAGTCAAAATGATCCTTAGAATTCTTCCCTACCTTATTCCTGTGCTGAGATACAGGCTGCTCCAACCTGCTGTAAAATGCTTGATTTCGAGAGTGAGCGAAACTAATGAAAACATTGTTGGGGTAAAACCTAAAGGGAAAGACCTAGCACCAAATCCAATTTGCCATCTGATCTAACTTCTGGAGGCAGTCAAAATGATCCTTAGAATTCTTCCCTACCTTATTCCTGTGCTGAGATACAGGCTGCTCCAACCTGCCTGTAAAATGCTTGATTTCGAGAGTGAGCGAAACTAATGAAAACATTGTTGGGGTAAAACCTAAAGGGAAAGACCTAGCACCAAATCCAATTTGCCATCTGATCTAACTTCTGGAGGCAGTCAAAATGATCCTTAGAATTCTTCCCTACCTTATTCCTGTGCTGAGATACAGGCTGCTCCAACCTGCTGTAAAATGCTTGATTTCGAGAGTGAGCGAAACTAATGAAAACATTGTTGGGGTAAAACCTAAAGGGAAAGACCTAGCACCAAATCCAATTTGCCATCTGATCTAACTTCTGGAGGCAGTCAAAATGATCCTTAGAATTCTTCCCTACCTTATTCCTGTGCTGAGATACAGGCTGCTCCAACCTGCTGTAAAATGCTTGATTTCGAGAGTGAGCGAAACTAATGAAAACATTGTTGGGGTAAAACCTAAAGGGAAAGACCTAGCACCAAATCCAATTTGCCATCTGATCTAACTTCTGGAGGCAGTCAAAATGATCCTTAGAATTCTTCCCTACCTTATTCCTGTGCTGAGATACAGGCTGCTCCAACCTGCTGTAAAATGCTTGATTTCGAGAGTGAGCGAAACTAATGAAAACATTGTTGGGGTAAAACCTAAAGGGAAAGACCTAGCACCAAATCCAATTTGCCATCTGATCTAACTTCTGGAGGCAGTCAAAATGATCCTTAGAATTCTTCCCTACCTTATTCCTGTGCTGAGATACAGGCTGCTCCAACCTGCTGTAAAATGCTTGATTTCGAGAGTGAGCGAAACTAATGAAAACATTGTTGGGGTAAAACCTAAAGGGAAAGACCTAGCACCAAATCCAATTTGCCATCTGATCTAACTTCTGGAGGCAGTCAAAATGATCCTTAGAATTCTTCCCTACCTTATTCCTGTGCTGAGATACAGGCTGCTCCAACCTGCTGTAAAATGCTTGATTTCGAGAGTGAGCGAAACTAATGAAAACATTGTTGGGGTAAAACCTAAAGGGAAAGACCTAGCACCAAATCCAATTTGCCATCTGATCTAACTTCTGGAGGCAGTCAAAATGATCCTTAGAATTCTTCCCTACCTTATTCCTGTGCTGAGATACAGGCTGCTCCAACCTGCTGTAAAATGCTTGATTTCGAGAGTGAGCGAAACTAATGAAAACATTGTTGGGGTAAAACCTAAAGGGAAAGACCTAGCACCAAATCCAATTTGCCATCTGATCTAACTTCTGGAGGCAGTCAAAATGATCCTTAGAATTCTTCCCTACCTTATTCCTGTGCTGAGATACAGGCTGCTCCAACCTGCTGTAAAATGCTTGATTTCGAGAGTGAGCGAAACTAATGAAAACATTGTTGGGGTAAAAACCTAAAGGGAAAGACCTAGCACCAAATCCAATTTGCCATCTGATCTAACTTCTGGAGGCAGTCAAAATGATCCTTAGAATTCTTCCCTACCTTATTCCTGTGCTGAGATACAGGATGCTCCAACCTGCTGTAAAATGCTTGATTTCGAGAGTGAGCGAAACTAATGAAAACATTGTTGGGGTAAAACCTAAAGGGAAAGACCTAGCACCAAATCCAATTTGCCATCTGATCTAACTTCTGGAGGCAGTCAAAATGATCCTTAGAATTCTTCCCTACCTTATTCCTGTGCTGAGATACAGGCTGCTCCAACCTGCTGTAAAATGCTTGATTTCGAGAGTGAGCGAAACTAATGAAAACATTGTTGGGGTAAAACCTAAAGGGAAAGACCTAGCACCAAATCCAATTTGCCATCTGATCTAACTTCTGGAGGCAGTCAAAATGATCCTTAGAATTCTTCCCTACCTTATTCCTGTGCTGAGATACAGGCTGCTCCAACCTGCTGTAAAATGCTTGATTTCGAGAGTGAGCGAAACTAATGAAAACATTGTTGGGGTAAAACCTAAAGGGAAAGACCTAGCACCAAATCCAATTTGCCATCTGATCTAACTTCTGGAGGCAGTCAAAATGATCCTTAGAATTCTTCCCTACCTTATTCCTGTGCTGAGATACAGGCTGCTCCAACCTGCTGTAAAATGCTTGATTTCGAGAGTGAGCGAAACTAATGAAAACATTGTTGGGGGTAAAACCTAAAGGGAAAGACCTAGCACCAAATCCAATTTGCCATCTGATCTAACTTCTGGAGGCAGTCAAAATGATCCTTAGAATTCTTCCCTACCTTATTCCTGTGCTGAGATACAGGCTGCTCCAACCTGCTGTAAAATGCTTGATTTCGAGAGTGAGCGAAACTAATGAAAACATTGTTGGGGTAAAACCTAAAGGGAAAGACCTAGCACCAAATCCAATTTGCCATCTGATCTAACTTCTGGAGGCAGTCAAAATGATCCTTAGAATTCTTCCCTACCTTATTCCTGTGCTGAGATACAGGCTGCTCCAACCTGCTGTAAAATGCTTGATTTCGAGAGTGAGCGAAACTAATGAAAACATTGTTGGGGTAAAACCTAAAGGGAAAGACCTAGCACCAAATCCAATTTGCCATCTGATCTAACTTCTGGAGGCAGTCAAAATGATCCTTAGAATTCTTCCCTACCTTATTCCTGTGCTGAGATACAGGCTGCTCCAACCTGCTGTAAAATGCTTGATTTCGAGAGTGAGCGAAACTAATGAAAACATTGTTGGGGTAAAACCTAAAGGGAAAGGACCTAGCACCAAATCCAATTTGCCATCTGATCTAACTTCTGGAGGCAGTCAAAATGATCCTTAGAATTCTTCCCTACCTTATTCCTGTGCTGAGATACAGGCTGCTCCAACCTGCTGTAAAATGCTTGATTTCGAGAGTGAGCGAAACTAATGAAAACATTGTTGGGGTAAAACCTAAAGGGAAAGACCTAGCACCAAATCCAATTTGCCATCTGATCTAACTTCTGGAGGCAGTCAAAATGATCCTTAGAATTCTTCCCTACCTTATTCCTGTGCTGAGATACAGGCTGCTCCAACCTGCTGTAAAATGCTTGATTTCGAGAGTGAGCGAAACTAATGAAAACATTGTTGGGGTAAAACCTAAAGGGAAAGACCTAGCACCAAATCCAATTTGCCATCTGATCTAACTTCTGGAGGCAGTCAAAATGATCCTTAGAATTCTTCCCTACCTTATTCCTGTGCTGAGATACAGGCTGCTCCAACCTGCTGTAAAATGCTTGATTTCGAGAGTGAGCGAAACTAATGAAAACATTGTTGGGGTAAAACCTAAAGGGAAAGACCTAGCACCAAATCCAATTTGCCATCTGATCTAACTTCTGGAGGCAGTCAAAATGATCCTTAGAATTCTTCCCTACCTTATTCCTGTGCTGAGATACAGGCTGCTCCAACCTGCTGTAAAATGCTTGATTTCGAGAGTGAGCGAAACTAATGAAAACATTGTTGGGGTAAAACCTAAAGGGAAAGACCTAGCACCAAATCCAATTTGCCATCTGATCTAACTTCTGGAGGCAGTCAAAATGATCCTTAGAATTCTTCCCTACCTTATTCCTGTGCTGAGATACAGGCTGCTCCAACCTGCTGTAAAATGCTTGATTTCGAGAGTGAGCGAAACTAATGAAAACATTGTTGGGGGTAAAACTAAAGGGAAAGACCTAGCACCAAATCCAATTTGCCATCTGATCTAACTTCTGGAGGCAGTCAAAATGATCCTTAGAATTCTTCCCTACCTTATTCCTGTGCTGAGATACAGGCTGCTCCAACCTGCTGTAAAATGCTTGATTTCGAGAGTGAGCGAAACTAATGAAAACATTGTTGGGGTAAAACCTAAAGGGAAAGACCTAGCACCAAATCCAATTTGCCATCTGATCTAACTTCTGGAGGCAGTCAAAATGATCCTTAGAATTCTTCCCTACCTTATTCCTGTGCTGAGATACAGGCTGCTCCAACCTGCTGTAAAATGCTTGATTTCGAGAGTGAGCGAAACTAATGAAAACATTGTTGGGGTAAAACCCTAAAGGGAAAGACCTAGCACCAAATCCAATTTGCCATCTGATCTAACTTCTGGAGGCAGTCAAAATGATCCTTAGAATTCTTCCTACCTTATTCCTGTGCTGAGATACAGGCTGCTCCAACCTGCCTGTAAAATGCTTGATTTCGAGAGTGAGCGAAACTAATGAAAACATTGTTGGGGTAAAAACCTAAAGGGAAAGACCTAGCACCAAATCCAATTTGCCATCTGATCTAACTTCTGGAGGCAGTCAAAATGATCCTTAGAATTCTTCCCTACCTTATTCCTGTGCTGAGATACAGGCTGCTCCAACCTGCTGTAAAATGCTTGATTTCGAGAGTGAGCGAAACTAATGAAAACATTGTTGGGGTAAAACCTAAAGGGAAAGACCTAGCACCAAATCCAATTTGCCATCTGATCTAACTTCTGGAGGCAGTCAAAATGATCCTTAGAATTCTTCCCTACCTTATTCCTGTGCTGAGATACAGGCTGCTCCAACCTGCTGTAAAATGCTTGATTTCGAGAGTGAGCGAAACTAATGAAAACATTGTTGGGTAAAACCTAAAGGGAAAGACCTAGCACCAAATCCAATTTGCCATCTGATCTAACTTCTGGAGGCAGTCAAAATGATCCTTAGAATTCTTCCCTACCTTATTCCTGTGCTGAGATACAGGGCTGCTCCAACCTGCTGTAAAATGCTTGATTTCGAGAGTGAGCGAAACTAATGAAAACATTGTTGGGGTAAAACCTAAAGGGAAAGACCTAGCACCAAATCCAATTTGCCATCTGATCTAACTTCTGGAGGCAGTCAAAATGATCCTTAGAATTCTTCCCTACCTTATTCCTGTGCTGAGATACAGGCTGCTCCAACCTGCTGTAAAATGCTTGATTTCGAGAGTGAGCGAAACTAATGAAAACATTGTTGGGGTAAAACCTAAAGGGAAAGACCTAGCACCAAATCCAATTTGCCATCTGATCTAACTTCTGGAGGCAGTCAAAATGATCCTTAGAATTCTTCCCTACCTTATTCCTGTGCTGAGATACAGGCTGCTCCAACCTGCTGTAAAATGCTTGATTTCGAGAGTGAGCGAAACTAATGAAAACATTGTTGGGGTAAAACCTAAAGGGAAAGACCTAGCACCAAATCCAATTTGCCAATCTGATCTAACTTCTGGAGGCAGTCAAAATGATCCTTAGAATTCTTCCCTACCTTATTCCTGTGCTGAGATACAGGCTGCTCCAACCTGCTGTAAAATGCTTGATTTCGAGAGTGAGCGAAAACTAATGAAAACATTGTTGGGGTAAAACCTAAAGGGAAAGACCTAGCACCAAATCCAATTTGCCATCTGATCTAACTTCTGGAGGCAGTCAAAATGATCCTTAGAATTCTTCCCTACCTTATTCCTGTGCTGAGATACAGGCTGCTCCAACCTGCTGTAAAATGCTTGATTTCGAGAGTGAGCGAAACTAATGAAAACATTGTTGGGGTAAAACCTAAAGGGAAAGACCTAGCACCAAATCCAATTTGCCATCTGATCTAACTTCTGGAGGCAGTCAAAATGATCCTTAGAATTCTTCCCTACCTTATTCCTGTGCTGAGATACAGGCTGCTCCAACCTGCTGTAAAATGCTTGATTTCGAGAGTGAGCGAAACTAATGAAAACATTGTTGGGGTAAAACCTAAAGGGAAAGACCTAGCACCAAATCCAATTTGCCATCTGATCTAACTTCTGGAGGCAGTCAAAATGATCCTTAGAATTCTTCCCTACCTTATTCCTGTGCTGAGATACAGGCTGCTCCAACCTGCTGTAAAATGCTTGATTTCGAGAGTGAGCGAAACTAATGAAAACATTGTTGGGGTAAAACCTAAAGGGAAAGGACCTAGCACCAAATCCAATTTGCCATCTGATCTAACTTCTGAGGCAGTCAAAATGATCCTTAGAATTCTTCCCTACCTTATTCCTGTGCTGAGATACAGGCTGCTCCAACCTGCTGTAAAATGCTTGATTTCGAGAGTGAGCGAAACTAATGAAAACATTGTTGGGGTAAAACCTAAAGGGAAAGACCTAGCACCAAATCCAATTTGCCATCTGATCTAACTTCTGGAGGCAGTCAAAATGATCCTTAGAATTCTTCCCTACCTTATTCCTGTGCTGAGATACAGGCTGCTCCAACCTGCTGTAAAATGCTTGATTTCGAGAGTGAGCGAAACTAATGAAAACATTGTTGGGGTAAAACCTAAAGGGAAAGACCTAGCACCAAATCCAATTTGCCATCTGATCTAACTTCTGGAGGCAGTCAAAATGATCCTTAGAATTCTTCCCTACCTTATTCCTGTGCTGAGATACAGGCTGCTCCAACCTGCTGTAAAATGCTTGATTTCGAGAGTGAGCGAAACTAATGAAAACATTGTTGGGGTAAAACCTAAAGGGAAAGACCTAGCACCAAATCCAATTTGCCATCTGATCTAACTTCTGGAGGCAGTCAAAATGATCCTTAGAATTCTTCCCTACCTTATTCCTGTGCTGAGATACAGGCTGCTCCAACCTGCTGTAAAATGCTTGATTTCGAGAGTGAGCGAAACTAATGAAAACATTGTTGGGGTAAAACCTAAAGGGAAAGACCTAGCACCAAATCCAATTTGCCATCTGATCTAACTTCTGGAGGCAGTCAAAATGATCCTTAGAATTCTTCCCTACCTTATTCCTGTGCTGAGATACAGGCTGCTCCAACCTGCTGTAAAATGCTTGATTTCGAGAGTGAGCGAAACTAATGAAAACATTGTTGGGGTAAAACCTAAAGGGAAAGACCTAGCACCAAATCCAATTTGCCATCTGATCTAACTTCTGGAGGCAGTCAAAATGATCCTTAGAATTCTTCCCTACCTTATTCCTGTGCTGAGATACAGGCTGCTCCAACCTGCTGTAAAATGCTTGATTTCGAGAGTGAGCGAAACTAATGAAAACATTGTTGGGGTAAAACCTAAAGGGAAAGACCTAGCACCAAATCCAATTTGCCATCTGATCTAACTTCTGGAGGCAGTCAAAATGATCCTTAGAATTCTTCCCTACCTTATTCCTGTGCTGAGATACAGGCTGCTCCAACCTGCTGTAAAATGCTTGATTTCGAGAGTGAGCGAAACTAATGAAAACATTGTTGGGGTAAAACCTAAAGGGAAAGGACCTAGCACCAAATCCAATTTGCCATCTGATCTAACTTCTGGAGGCAGTCAAAATGATCCTTAGAATTCTTCCCTACCTTATTCCTGTGCTGAGATACAGGCTGCTCCAACCTGCTGTAAAATGCTTGATTTCGAGAGTGAGCGAAACTAATGAAAACATTGTTGGGGTAAAACCTAAAGGGAAAGACCTAGCACCAAATCCAATTTGCCATCTGATCTAACTTCTGGAGGCAGTCAAATGATCCTTAGAATTCTTCCCTACCTTATTCCTGTGCTGAGATACAGGCTGCTCCAACCTGCTGTAAAATGCTTGATTTCGAGAGTGAGCGAAAACTAATGAAAACATTGTTGGGGTAAAACCTAAAGGGAAAGGCCTAGCACCAAATCCAATTTGCCATCTGATCTAACTTCTGGAGGCAGTCAAAATGATCCTTAGAATTCTTCCCTACCTTATTCCTGTGCTGAGATACAGGCTGCTCCAACCTGCTGTAAAATGCTTGATTTCGAGAGTGAGCGAAACTAATGAAAACATTGTTGGGGTAAAACCTAAAGGGAAAGACCTAGCACCAAATCCAATTTGCCATCTGATCTAACTTCTGGAGGCAGTCAAAATGATCCTTAAAATTCTTCCCTACCTTATTCCTGTGCTGAGGATACAGGCTGCTCCAACCTGCTGTAAAATGCTTGATTTCGAGAGTGAGCGAAGCTAATGAAAACATTGTTGGGGTAAAACCTAAAGGGAAAGACCTAGCACCAAATCCAATTTGCCATCTGATCTAACTTCTGGAGGCAGTCAAAATGATCCTTAGAATTCTTCCCTACCTTATTCCTGTGCTGAGATACAGGCTGCTCCAACCTGCTGTAAAATGCTTGATTTCGAGAGTGAGCGAAACTAATGAAAACATTGTTGGGGTAAAACCTAAAGGGAAAGACCTAGCACCAAATCCAATTTGCCATCTGATCTAACTTCTGGAGGCAGTCAAAATGATCCTTAGAATTCTTCCCTACCTTATTCCTGTGCTGAGATACAGCTGCTCCAACCTGCTGTAAAATGCTTGATTTCGAGAGTGAGCGAAACTAATGAAAACATTGTTGGGGTAAAACCTAAAGGGAAAGACCTAGCACCAAATCCAATTTGCCATCTGATCTAACTTCTGGAGGCAGTCAAAATGATCCTTAGAATTCTTCCCTACCTTATTCCTGTGCTGAGATACAGGCTGCTCCAACCTGCTGTAAAATGCTTGATTTCGAGAGTGAGCGAAACTAATGAAAACATTGTTGGGGTAAAACCTAAAGGGAAAGACCTAGCACCAAATCCAATTTGCCATCTGATCTAACTTCTGGAGGCAGTCAAAATGATCCTTAGAATTCTTCCCTACCTTATTCCTGTGCTGAGATACAGGCTGCTCCAACCTGCTGTAAAATGCTTGATTTCGAGAGTGAGCGAAACTAATGAAAACATTGTTGGGGTAAAACCTAAAGGGAAAGACCGAGCACCAAATCCAATTTGCCATCTGATCTAACTTCTGGAGGCAGTCAAAATGATCCTTAGAATTCTTCCTACCTTATTCCTGTGCTGAGATACAGGCTGCTCCAACCTGCTGTAAAATGCTTGATTTCGAGAGTGAGCGAAACTAATGAAAACATTGTTGGGGTAAAACCTAAAGGGAAAGACCTAGCACCAAATCCAATTTGCCATCTGATCTAACTTCTGGAGGCAGTCAAAATGATCCTTAGAATTCTTCCTACCTTATTCCTGTGCTGAGATACAGGCTGCTCCAACCTGCTGTAAAATGCTTGATTTCGAGAGTGAGCGAAACTAATGAAAACATTGTTGGGGTAAAACCTAAAGGGAAAGACCTAGCACCAAATCCAATTTGCCATCTGATCTAACTTCTGGAGGCAGTCAAAATGATCCTTAGAATTCTTCCCTACCTTATTCCTGTGCTGAGATACAGGCTGCTCCAACCTGCTGTAAAATGCTTGATTTCGAGAGTGAGCGAAACTAATGAAAACATTGTTGGGGTAAAACCTAAAGGGAAAGGCCTAGCACCAAATCCAATTTGCCATCTGATCTAACTTCTGGAGGCAGTCAAATGATCCTTAGAATTCTTCCCTACCTTATTCCTGTGCTGAGATACAGGCTGCTCCAAACTGCTGTAAAATGCTTGATTTCGAGAGTGAGCGAAACTAATGAAAACATTGTTGGGTAAAACCTAAAGGGAAAGACCTAGCACCAAATCCAATTTGCCATCTGATCTAACTTCTGGAGGCAGTCAAAATGATCCTTAGAATTCTTCCCTACCTTATTCCTGTGCTGAGATACAGGCTGCTCCAACCTGCTGTAAAATGCTTGATTTCGAGAGTGAGCGAAACTAATGAAAACATTGTTGGGGTAAAACCTAAAGGGAAAGACCTAGCACCAAATCCAATTTGCCATCTGATCTAACTTCTGGAGGCAGTCAAAATGATCCTTAGAATTCTTCCCTACCTTATTCCTGTGCTGAGATACAGGCTGCTCCAACCTGCTGTAAAATGCTTGATTTCGAGAGTGAGCGAAGCTAATGAAAACATTGTTGGGGTAAAACCTAAAGGGAAAGACCTAGCACCAAATCCAATTTGCCATCTGATCTAACTTCTGGAGGCAGTCAAAATGATCCTTAGAATTCTTCCCTACCTTATTCCTGTGCTGAGATACAGGCTGCTCCAACCTGCTGTAAAATGCTTGATTTCGAGAGTGAGCGAAACTAATGAAAACATTGTTGGGGTAAAACCTAAAGGGAAAGACCTAGCACCAAATCCAATTTGCCATCTGATCTAACTTCTGGAGGCAGTCAAAATGATCCTTAGAATTCTTCCCTACCTTATTCCTGTGCTGAGATACAGGCTGCTCCAACCTGCTGTAAAATGCTTGATTTCGAGAGTGAGCGAAACTAATGAAAACATTGTTGGGGTAAAACCTAAAGGGAAAGGACCTAGCACCAAATCCAATTTGCCATCTGATCTAACTTCTGGAGGCAGTCAAAATGATCCTTAGAATTCTTCCCTACCTTATTCCTGTGCTGAGATACAGGCTGCTCCAACCTGCTGTAAAATGCTTGATTTCGAGAGTGAGCGAAACTAATGAAAACATTGTTGGGGTAAAACCTAAAGGTAAAGGCCTAGCACCAAATCAATTTGCCATCTGATCTAACTTCTGGAGGCAGTCAAAATGAGTATTTGAAATCTTCCCTACCTTATTCCTGTGCTGAGATACAGGCTGCTCCAACCTGCTGTAAAATGCTTGATTTCGAGAGTGAGCAAAATTAATGAAAACATTGTTGGGGTAAAACCTAAAGGGAAAGACCTAGCACCAAATCCAATTTGCCATCTGATCTAACTTCTGGAGGCAGTCAAAATGATCCTTAGAATTCTTCCCTACCTTATTCCTGTGCTGAGATACAGGCTGCTCCAACCTGCTGTAAAATGCTTGATTTCGAGAGTGAGCGAAACTAATGAAAACATTGTTGGGGTAAAACCTAAAGGGAAAGACCTAGCACCAAATCCAATCTGCCATCTGATCTAGCTTCTGGAGGCAGTCAAAATGATCCTTAGAATTCTTCCCTACCTTATTCCTGTGCTGAGATACAGGCTGCTCCAACCTGCTGTAAAATGCTTGATTTCGAGAGTGAGCGAAACTAATGAAAACATTGTTGGGGTAAAACCTAAAGGGAAAGGCCTAGCACCAAATCCAATTTGCCATCTGATCTAACTTCTGGAGGTAGTCAAAATGAGTATTTGAATTCTTCCCTACCTTATTCCTGTGCTGAGATACAGGCTGCTCCAACCTGCTGTAAAATGCTTGATTTCGAGAGTGAGCGAAACTAATGAAAACATTGTTGGGGTAAAACCTAAAGGGAAAGACCTAGCACCAAATCCAATTTGCCATCTGATCTAACTTCTGGAGGCAGTCAAAATGATCCTTAGAATTCTTCCCTACCTTATTCCTGTGCTGAGATACAGGCTGCTCCAACCTGCTGTAAAATGCTTGATTTCGAGAGTGAGCGAAACTAATGAAAACATTGTTGGGGTAAAACCTAAAGGGAAAGACCTAGCACCAAATCCAATTTGCCATCTGATCTAACTTCTGGAGGCAGTCAAAATGATCCTTAGAATTCTTCCCTACCTTATTCCTGTGCTGAGATACAGGCTGCTCCAACCTGCTGTAAAATGCTTGATTTCGAGAGTGAGCGAAGCTAATGAAAACATTGTTGGGGTAAAACCTAAAGGGAAAGACCTAGCACCAAATCCAATTTGCCATCTGATCTAACTTCTGGAGGCAGTCAAAATGATCCTTAGAATTCTTCCCTACCTTATTCCTGTGCTGAGATACAGGCTGCTCCAACCTGCTGTAAAATGCTTGATTTCGAGAGTGAGCGAAACTAATGAAAACATTGTTGGGGTAAAACCTAAAGGGAAAGACCTAGCACCAAATCCAATTTGCCATCTGATCTAACTTCTGGAGGCAGTCAAAATGATCCTTAGAATTCTTCCCTACCTTATTCCTGTGCTGAGATACAGGCTGCTCCAACCTGCTGTAAAATGCTTGATTTCGAGAGTGAGCGAAACTAATGAAAACATTGTTGGGGTAAAACCTAAAGGGGAAAGACCTAGCACCAAATCCAATTTGCCATCTGATCTAACTTCTGGAGGCAGTCAAAATGATCCTTAGAATTCTTCCCTACCTTATTCCTGTGCTGAGATACAGGCTGCTCCAACCTGCTGTAAAATGCTTGATTTCGAGAGTGAGCGAAACTAATGAAAACATTGTTGGGGGTAAAACCTAAAGGTAAAGGCCTAGCACCAAATCCAATTTGCCATCTGATCTAACTTCTGGAGGCAGTCAAAATGAGTATTTGAAATCTTCCCTACCTTATTCCTGTGCTGAGATACAGGCTGCTCCAACCTGCTGTAAAATGCTTGATTTCGAGAGTGAGCAAAATTATGAAAACATTGTTGGGGTAAAACCTAAAGGGAAAGACCTAGCACCAAATCCAATTTGCCATCTGATCTAACTTCTGGAGGCAGTCAAAATGATCCTTAGAATTCTTCCCTACCTTATTCCTGTGCTGAGATACAGGCTGCTCCAACCTGCTGTAAAATGCTTGATTTCGAGAGTGAGCGAAACTAATGAAAACATTGTTGGGGTAAAACCTAAAGGGAAAGACCTAGCACCAAATCCAATCTGCCATCTGATCTAGCTCTGGAGGCAGTCAAAATGATCCTTAGAATTCTTCCCTACCTTATTCCTGTGCTGAGATACAGGCTGCTCCAACCTGCTGTAAAATGCTTGATTTCGAGAGTGAGCGAAACTAATGAAAACATTGTTGGGGTAAAACCTAAAGGGAAAGGCCTAGCACCAAATCCAATTTGCCATCTGATCTAACTTCTGGAGGTAGTCAAAATGAGTATTTGAATTCTTCCCTACCTTATTCCTGTGCTGAGATACAGGCTGCTCCAACCTGCTGTAAAAATGCTTGATTTCGAGAGTGAGCGAAACTAATGAAAACATTGTTGGGGTAAAACCTAAAGGGAAAGACCTAGCACCAAATCCAATTTGCCATCTGATCTAACTTCTGGAGGCAGTCAAAATGATCCTTAGAATTCTTCCCTACCTTATTCCTGTGCTGAGATACAGGCTGCTCCAACCTGCTGTAAAATGCTTGATTTCGAGAGTGAGCGAAACTAATGAAAACATTGTTGGGGGTAAAACCTAAAGGGAAAGGCCTAGCACCAAATCCAATCTGCCATCTGATCTAACTTCTGGAGGCAGTCAAAATGATCCTTAGAATTCTTCCCTACCTTATTCCTGTGCTGAGATACAGGCTGCTCCAACCTGCTGTAAAATGCTTGATTTCGAGAGTGAGCGAAACTAATGAAAACATTGTTGGGGTAAAACCTAAAGGGAAAGACCTAGCACCAAATCCAATTTGCCATCTGATCTAACTTCTGGAGGCAGTCAAAATGATCCTTAGAATTCTTCCCTACCTTATTCCTGTGCTGAGATACAGGCTGCTCCAACCTGCTGTAAAATGCTTGATTTCGAGAGTGAGCGAAACTAATGAAAACATTGTTGGGGTAAAACCTAAAGGGAAAGGCCTAGCACCAAATCCAATTTGCCATCTGATCTAACTTCTGGAGGCAGTCAAAATGATCCTTAGAATTCTTCCCTACCTTATTCCTGTGCTGAGATACAGGCTGCTCCAACCTGCTGTAAAATGCTTGATTTCGAGAGTGAGCGAAACTAATGAAAACATTGTTGGGGTAAAACCTAAAGGGAAAGACCTAGCACCAAATCCAATTTGCCATCTGATCTAACTTCTGGAGGCAGTCAAAATGATCCTTAGAATTCTTCCCTACCTTATTCCTGTGCTGAGATACAGGCTGCTCCAACCTGCTGTAAAATGCTTGATTTCGAGAGTGAGCGAAACTAATGAAAACATTGTTGGGGTAAAACCTAAAGGGAAAGACCTAGCACCAAATCCAATTTGCCATCTGATCTAACTTCTGGAGGCAGTCAAAATGAGTATTTGAATTCTTCCCTACCTTATTCCTGTGCTGAGATACAGGCTGCTCCAACCTGCTGTAAAATGCTTGATTTCGAGAGTGAGCGAAACTAATGAAAACATTGTTGGGGTAAAACCTAAAGGGAAAGACCTAGCACCAAATCCAATTTGCCATCTGATCTAACTTCTGGAGGCAGTCAAAATGAGTATTTGAATTCTTCCCTACCTTATTCCTGTGCTGAGATACAGGCTGCTCCAACCTGCTGTAAAATGCTTGATTTCGAGAGTGAGCGAAACTAATGAAAACATTGTTGGGGTAAAACCTAAAGGGAAAGACCTAGCACCAAATCCAATTTGCCATCTGATCTAACTTCTGGAGGCAGTCAAAATGATCCTTAGAATTCTTCCCTACCTTATTCCTGTGCTGAGATACAGGCTGCTCCAACCTGCTGTAAAATGCTTGATTTCGAGAGTGAGCGAAACTAATGAAAACATTGTTGGGGTAAAACCTAAAGGGAAAGACCTAGCACCAAATCCAATTTGCCATCTGATCTAACTTCTGGAGGCAGTCAAAATGATCCTTAGAATTCTTCCCTACCTTATTCCTGTGCTGAGATACAGGCTGCTCCAACCTGCTGTAAAATGCTTGATTTCGAGAGTGAGCGAAACTAATGAAAACATTGTTGGGGTAAAACCTAAAGGGAAAGGCCTAGCACCAAATCCAATTTGCCATCTGATCTAACTTCTGGAGGCAGTCAAAATGATCCTTAGAATTCTTCCCTACCTTATTCCTGTGCTGAGATACAGGCTGCTCCAACCAGCTGTAAAATGCTTGATTTCGAGAGTGAGCGAAACTAATGAAAACATTGTTGGGGTAAAACCTAAAGGGAAAGACCTAGCACCAAATCCAATTTGCCATCTGATCTAACTTCTGGAGGCAGTCAAAATGATCCTTAGAATTCTTCCCTACCTTATTCCTGTGCTGAGATACAGGCTGCTCCAACCTGCTGTAAAATGCTTGATTTCGAGAGTGAGCGAAACTAATGAAAACATTGTTGGGGTAAAACCTAAAGGGAAAGACCTAGCACCAAATCCAATTTGCCATCTGATCTAACTTCTGGAGGCAGTCAAAATGATCCTTAGAATTCTTCCCTACCTTATTCCTGTGCTGAGATACAGGCTGCTCCAACCTGCTGTAAAATGCTTGATTTCGAGAGTGAGCGAAACTAATGAAAACATTGTTGGGGTAAAACCTAAAGGGAAAGGCCTAGCACCAAATCCAATTTGCCATCTGATCTAACTTCTGGAGGCAGTCAAAATGAGTATTTGAATTCTTCCCTACCTTATTCCTGTGCTGAGATACAGGCTGCTCCAACCTGCTGTAAAATGCTTGATTTCGAGAGTGAGCGAAACTAATGAAAACATTGTTGGGGTAAAACCTAAAGGGAAAGACCTAGCACCAAATCCAATTTGCCATCTGATCTAACTTCTGGAGGCAGTCAAAATGATCCTTAGAATTCTTCCCTACCTTATTCCTGTGCTGAGATACAGGCTGCTCCAACCTGCTGTAAAATGCTTGATTTCGAGAGTGAGCGAAACTAATGAAAACATTTTTGGGGTAAAACCTAAAGGGAAAGGCCTAGCAACAAATCCAATTTGCCATCTGATCTAACTTCTGGAGGCAGTCAAAATGATCCTTAGAATTCTTCCCTTCCTTATTCCTGTGCTGAGATACAGGCTGCTCCAACCTGCTGTAAAATGCTTGATTTCGAGTGTGAGCGAAACTAATGAAAACATTGTTGGGGTAAAACCTAAAGGGAAAGACCTAGCACCAAATCCAATTTGCCATCTGATCTAGCTTCTGGAGGCAGTCAAAATGATCCTTAGAATTCGTCCCTACCTTATTCCTGTGCTGAGATACAGGCTGCTCCAACCTGCTGTAAAATGCTTGATTTCGAGAGTGTGCGAAACTAATGAAAACATTGTTGGGGTAAAACCTAAAGGGAAAGACCTAGCACCAAATCCAATTTGCCATCTGATCTAACTTCTGGAGGCAGTCAAAATGATCCTTAGAATTCTTCCCTACCTTATTCCTGTGCTGAGATACAGGCTGCTCCAACCTGCTGTAAAATGCTTGATTTCGAGAGTGAGCGAAACTAATGAAAACATTGTTGGGGTAAAACCTAAAGGGAAAGACCTAGCACCAAATCCAATTTGCCATCTGATCTAACTTCTGGAGGCAGTCAAAATGAGTATTTGAATTCTTCCCTACCTTATTCCTGTGCTGAGATACAGGCTGCTCCAACCTGCTGTAAAATGCTTGATTTCGAGAGTGAGCGAAACTAATGAAAACATTGTTGGGGTAAAACCTAAAGGGAAAGACCTAGCACCAAATCCAATTTGCCATCTGATCTAACTTCTGGAGGCAGTCAAAATGATCCTTAGAATTCTTCCCTACCTTATTCCTGTGCTGAGATACAGGCTGCTCCAACCTGCTGTAAAATGCTTGATTTCGAGAGTGAGCGAAACTAATGAAAACATTGTTGGGGTAAAACCTAAAGGGAAAGACCTAGCACCAAATCCAATTTGCCATCTGATCTAACTTCTGGAGGCAGTCAAAATGAGTATTTGAATTCTTCCCTACCTTATTCCTGTGCTGAGATACAGGCTGCTCCAACCTGCTGTAAAATGCTTGATTTCGAGAGTGAGCGAAACTAATGAAAACATTGTTGGGGTAAAACCTAAAGGGAAAGGCCTAGCACCAAATCCAATTTGCCATCTGATCTAACTTCTGGAGGCAGTCAAAATGATCCTTAGAATTCTTCCCTACCTTATTCCTGTGCTGAGATACAGGCTGCTCCAACCTGCTGTAAAATGCTTGATTTCGAGAGTGAGCGAAACTAATGAAAACATTGTTGGGGTAAAACCTAAAGGGAAAGACCTAGCACCAAATCCAATTTGCCATCTGATCTAACTTCTGGAGGCAGTCAAAATGAGTATTTGAATTCTTCCCTACCTTATTCCTGTGCTGAGATACAGGCTGCTCCAACCTGCTGTAAAATGCTTGATTTCGAGAGTGAGCGAAACTAATGAAAACATTGTTGGGGTAAAACCTAAAGGGAAAGACCTAGCACCAAATCCAATTTGCCATCTGATCTAACTTCTGGAGGCAGTCAAAATGAGTATTTGAATTCTTCCCTACCTTATTCCTGTGCTGAGATACAGGCTGCTCCAACCTGCTGTAAAATGCTAGATTTCGAGAGTGAGCGAAACTAATGAAAACATTGTTGGGGTAAAACCTAAAGGTAAAGGCCTAGCACCAAATCCAATTTGCCATCTGATCTAACTTCTGGAGGCAGTCAAAATGAGTATTTGAATTCTTCCCTACCTTATTCCTGTGCTGAGATACAGGCTGCTCCAACCTGCTGTAAAATGCTTGATTTCGAGAGTGAGCGAAACTAATGAAAACATTGTTGGGGTAAAACCTAAAGGGAAAGACCTAGCACCAAATCCAATTTGCCATCTGATCTAACTTCTGGAGGCAGTCAAAATGATCCTTAGAATTCTTCCCTACCTTATTCCTGTGCTGAGATACAGGCTGCTCCAACCTGCTGTAAAATGCTTGATTTCGAGAGTGAGCGAAACTAATGAAAACATTGTTGGGGTAAAACCTAAAGGGAAAGACCTAGCACCAAATCCAATTTGCCATCTGATCTAACTTCTGGAGGCAGTCAAAATGAGTATTTGAATTCTTCCCTACCTTATTCCTGTGCTGAGATACAGGCTGCTCCAACCTGCTGTAAAATGCTTGATTTCGAGAGTGAGCGAAACTAATGAAAACATTGTTGGGGTAAAACCTAAAGGGAAAGACCTAGCACCAAATCCAATTTGCCATCTGATCTAACTTCTGGAGGCAGTCAAAATGATCCTTAGAATTCTTCCCTACCTTATTCCTGTGCTGAGATACAGGCTGCTCCAACCTGCTGTAAAATGCTTGATTTCGAGAGTGAGCGAAACTAATGAAAACATTGTTGGGGTAAAACCTAAAGGGAAAGACCTAGCACCAAATCCAATTTGCCATCTGATCTAACTTCTGGAGGCAGTCAAAATGAGTATTTGAATTCTTCCCTACCTTATTCCTGTGCTGAGATACAGGCTGCTCCAACCTGCTGTAAAATGCTTGATTTCGAGAGTGAGCGAAACTAATGAAAACATTGTTGGGGTAAAACCTAAAGGGAAAGGCCTAGCACCAAATCCAATTTGCCATCTGATCTAACTTCTGGAGGCAGTCAAAATGATCCTTAGAATTCTTCCCTACCTTATTCCTGTGCTGAGATACAGGCTGCTCCAACCTGCTGTAAAATGCTTGATTTCGAGAGTGAGCGAAACTAATGAAAACATTGTTGGGGTAAAACCTAAAGGGAAAGGCCTAGCACCAAATCCAATTTGCCATCTGATCTAACTTCTGGAGGCAGTCAAAATGATCCTTAGAATTCTTCCCTACCTTATTCCTGTGCTGAGATACAGGCTGCTCCAACCTGCTGTAAAATGCTTGATTTCGAGAGTGAGCGAAACTAATGAAAACATTGTTGGGGTAAAACCTAAAGGGAAAGACCTAGCACCAAATCCAATTTGCCATCTGATCTAACTTCTGGAGGCAGTCAAAATGAGTATTTGAATTCTTCCCTACCTTATTCCTGTGCTGAGATACAGGCTGCTCCAACCTGCTGTAAAATGCTTGATTTCGAGAGTGAGCGAAACTAATGAAAACATTGTTGGGGTAAAACCTAAAGGGAAAGACCTAGCACCAAATCCAATTTGCCATCTGATCTAACTTCTGGAGGCAGTCAAAATGAGTATTTGAATTCTTCCCTACCTTATTCCTGTGCTGAGATACAGGCTGCTCCAACCTGCTGTAAAATGCTAGATTTCGAGAGTGAGCGAAACTAATGAAAACATTGTTGGGGTAAAACCTAAAGGTAAAGGCCTAGCACCAAATCCAATTTGCCATCTGATCTAACTTCTGGAGGCAGTCAAAATGAGTATTTGAATTCTTCCCTACCTTATTCCTGTGCTGAGATACAGGCTGCTCCAACCTGCTGTAAAATGCTTGATTTCGAGAGTGAGCGAAACTAATGAAAACATTGTTGGGGTAAAACCTAAAGGGAAAGACCTAGCACCAAATCCAATTTGCCATCTGATCTAACTTCTGGAGGCAGTCAAAATGATCCTTAGAATTCTTCCCTACCTTATTCCTGTGCTGAGATACAGGCTGCTCCAACCTGCTGTAAAATGCTTGATTTCGAGAGTGAGCGAAACTAATGAAAACATTGTTGGGGTAAAACCTAAAGGGAAAGACCTAGCACCAAATCCAATTTGCCATCTGATCTAACTTCTGGAGGCAGTCAAAATGAGTATTTGAATTCTTCCCTACCTTATTCCTGTGCTGAGATACAGGCTGCTCCAACCTGCTGTAAAATGCTTGATTTCGAGAGTGAGCGAAACTAATGAAAACATTGTTGGGGTAAAACCTAAAGGGAAAGACCTAGCACCAAATCCAATTTGCCATCTGATCTAACTTCTGGAGGCAGTCAAAATGATCCTTAGAATTCTTCCCTACCTTATTCCTGTGCTGAGATACAGGCTGCTCCAAACTGCTGTAAAATGCTTGATTTCGAGAGTGAGCGAAACTAATGAAAACATTGTTGGGGTAAAACCTAAAGGGAAAGGCCTAGCACCAAATCCAATTTGCCATCTGATCTAACTTCTGGAGGCAGTCAAAATGAGTATTTGAATTCTTCCCTACCTTATTCCTGTGCTGAGATACAGGCTGCTCCAACCTGCTGTAAAATGCTTGATTTCGAGAGTGAGCGAAACTAATGAAAACATTGTTGGGGTAAAACCTAAAGGGAAAGACCTAGCACCAAATCCAATTTGCCATCTGATCTAACTTCTGGAGGCAGTCAAAATGATCCTTAGAATTCTTCCCTACCTTATTCCTGTGCTGAGATACAGGCTGCTCCAACCTGCTGTAAAATGCTTGATTTCGAGAGTGAGCGAAACTAATGAAAACATTGTTGGGGTAAAACCTAAAGGGAAAGGCCTAGCACCAAATCCAATTTGCCATCTGATCTAACTTCTGGAGGCAGTCAAAATGAGTATTTGAATTCTTCCCTACCTTATTCCTGTGCTGAGATACAGGCTGCTCCAACCTGCTGTAAAATGCTTGATTTCGAGAGTGAGCGAAACTAATGAAAACATTGTTGGGGTAAAACCTAAAGGGAAAGACCTAGCACCAAATCCAATTTGCCATCTGATCTAACTTCTGGAGGCAGTCAAAATGATCCTTAGAATTCTTCCCTACCTTATTCCTGTGCTGAGATACAGGCTGCTCCAACCTGCTGTAAAATGCTTGATTTCGAGAGTGAGCGAAACTAATGAAAACATTGTTGGGGTAAAACCTAAAGGGAAAGGCCTAGCACCAAATCCAATTTGCCATCTGATCTAACTTCTGGAGGCAGTCAAAATGATCCTTAGAATTCTTCCCTACCTTATTCCTGTGCTGAGATACAGGATGCTCCATCCTGCTGTAAAATGCTTGATTTCGAGAGTGAGCGAAACTAATGAAAACATTGTTGGGGTAAAACCTAAAGGGAAAGACCTAGCACCAAATCCAATTTGCCATCTGATCTAACTTCTGGAGGCAGTCAAAATGAGTATTTGAATTCTTCCCTACCTTATTCCTGTGCTGAGATACAGGCTGCTCCAACCTGCTGTAAAATGCTTGATTTCGAGAGTGAGCGAAACTAATGAAAACATTGTTGGGGTAAAACCTAAAGGGAAAGACCTAGCACCAAATCCAATTTGCCATCTGATCTAACTTCTGGAGGCAGTCAAAATGATCCTTAGAATTCTTCCCTACCTTATTCCTGTGCTGAGATACAGGCTGCTCCAACCTGCTGTAAAATGCTTGATTTCGAGAGTGAGCGAAACTAATGAAAACATTGTTGGGGTAAAACCTAAAGGGAAAGACCTAGCACCAAATCCAATTTGCCATCTGATCTAACTTCTGGAGGCAGTCAAAATGAGCCTTAGAATTCTTCCCTACCTTATTCCTGTGCTGAGATACAGGCTGCTCCAACCTGCTGTAAAATGCTTGATTTCGAGAGTGAGCGAAACTAATGAAAACATTGTTGGGGTAAAACCTAAAGGGAAAGGCCTAGCACCAAATCCAATTTGCCATCTGATCTAACTTCTGGAGGCAGTCAAAATGAGTATTTGAATTCTTCCCTACCTTATTCCTGTGCTGAGATACAGGCTGCTCCAACCTGCTGTAAAATGCTTGATTTCGAGAGTGAGCGAAACTAATGAAAACATTGTTGGGGTAAAACCTAAAGGGAAAGACCTAGCACCAAATCCAATTTGCCATCTGATCTAACTTCTGGAGGCAGTCAAAATGATCCTTACAATTCTTCCCTACCTTATTCCTGTGCTGAGATACAGGCTGCTCCAACCTGCTGTAAAATGCTTGATTTCGAGAGTGAGCGAAACTAATGAAAACATTGTTGGGGTAAAACCTAAAGGGAAAGGCCTAGCACCAAATTGCATTGGCCATCTGATCTAACTTCTGGAGGCAGTCAAAATGAGTATTTGAATTCTTCCCTACCTTATTCCTGTGCTGAGATACAGGCTGCTCCAACCTGCTGTAAAATGCTTGTTTTCGAGAGTGAGCGAAACTAATGAAAACATTGTTGGGGTAAAACCTAAAGGGAAAGACCTAGCACCAAATCCAATTTGCCATCTGATCTAACTTCTGGAGGCAGTCAAAATGATCCTTAGAATTCTTCCCTACCTTATTCCTGTGCTGAGATACAGGCTGCTCCAACCTGCTGTAAAATGCTTGATTTCGAGAGTGAGCGAAACTAATGAAAACATTGTTGGGGTAAAACCTAAAGGGAAAGACCTAGCACCAAATCCAATTTGCCATCTGATCTAACTTCTGGAGGCAGTCAAAATGATCCTTAGAATTCTTCCCTACCTTATTCCTGTGCTGAGATACAGGCTGCTCCAACCTGCTGTAAAATGCTTGATTTCGAGAGTGAGCGAAACTAATGAAAACATTGTTGGGGTAAAACCTAAAGGGAAAGACCTAGCACCAAATCCAATTTGCCATCTGATCTAACTTCTGGAGGCAGTCAAAATGAGTATTTGAATTCTTCCCTACCTTATTCCTGTGCTGAGATACAGGCTGCTCCAACCTGCTGTAAAATGCTTGATTTCGAGAGTGAGCGAAACTAATGAAAACATTGTTGGGGTAAAACCTAAAGGGAAAGACCTAGCACCAAATCCAATTTGCCATCTGATCTAACTTCTGGAGGCAGTCAAAATGATCCTTAGAATTCTTCCCTACCTTATTCCTGTGCTGAGATACAGGCTGCTCCAAACTGCTGTAAAATGCTTGATTTCGAGAGTGAGCGAAACTAATGAAAACATTGTTGGGGTAAAACCTAAAGGGAAAGGCCTAGCACCAAATCCAATTTGCCATCTGATCTAACTTCTGGAGGCAGTCAAAATGAGTATTTGAATTCTTCCCTACCTTATTCCTGTGCTGAGATACAGGCTGCTCCAACCTGCTGTAAAATGCTTGATTTCGAGAGTGAGCGAAACTAATGAAAACATTGTTGGGGTAAAACCTAAAGGGAAAGACCTAGCACCAAATCCAATTTGCCATCTGATCTAACTTCTGGAGGCAGTCAAAATGATCCTTAGAATTCTTCCCTACCTTATTCCTGTGCTGAGATACAGGCTGCTCCAACCTGCTGTAAAATGCTTGATTTCGAGAGTGAGCGAAACTAATGAAAACATTGTTGGGGTAAAACCTAAAGGGAAAGGCCTAGCACCAAATCCAATTTGCCATCTGATCTAACTTCTGGAGGCAGTCAAAATGAGTATTTGAATTCTTCCCTACCTTATTCCTGTGCTGAGATACAGGCTGCTCCAACCTGCTGTAAAATGCTTGATTTCGAGAGTGAGCGAAACTAATGAAAACATTGTTGGGGTAAAACCTAAAGGGAAAGACCTAGCACCAAATCCAATTTGCCATCTGATCTAACTTCTGGAGGCAGTCAAAATGATCCTTAGAATTCTTCCCTACCTTATTCCTGTGCTGAGATACAGGCTGCTCCAACCTGCTGTAAAATGCTTGATTTCGAGAGTGAGCGAAACTAATGAAAACATTGTTGGGGTAAAACCTAAAGGGAAAGGCCTAGCACCAAATCCAATTTGCCATCTGATCTAACTTCTGGAGGCAGTCAAAATGATCCTTAGAATTCTTCCCTACCTTATTCCTGTGCTGAGATACAGGATGCTCCATCCTGCTGTAAAATGCTTGATTTCGAGAGTGAGCGAAACTAATGAAAACATTGTTGGGGTAAAACCTAAAGGGAAAGACCTAGCACCAAATCCAATTTGCCATCTGATCTAACTTCTGGAGGCAGTCAAAATGAGTATTTGAATTCTTCCCTACCTTATTCCTGTGCTGAGATACAGGCTGCTCCAACCTGCTGTAAAATGCTTGATTTCGAGAGTGAGCGAAACTAATGAAAACATTGTTGGGGTAAAACCTAAAGGGAAAGACCTAGCACCAAATCCAATTTGCCATCTGATCTAACTTCTGGAGGCAGTCAAAATGATCCTTAGAATTCTTCCCTACCTTATTCCTGTGCTGAGATACAGGCTGCTCCAACCTGCTGTAAAATGCTTGATTTCGAGAGTGAGCGAAACTAATGAAAACATTGTTGGGGTAAAACCTAAAGGGAAAGACCTAGCACCAAATCCAATTTGCCATCTGATCTAACTTCTGGAGGCAGTCAAAATGAGCCTTAGAATTCTTCCCTACCTTATTCCTGTGCTGAGATACAGGCTGCTCCAACCTGCTGTAAAATGCTTGATTTCGAGAGTGAGCGAAACTAATGAAAACATTGTTGGGGTAAAACCTAAAGGGAAAGGCCTAGCACCAAATCCAATTTGCCATCTGATCTAACTTCTGGAGGCAGTCAAAATGAGTATTTGAATTCTTCCCTACCTTATTCCTGTGCTGAGATACAGGCTGCTCCAACCTGCTGTAAAATGCTTGATTTCGAGAGTGAGCGAAACTAATGAAAACATTGTTGGGGTAAAACCTAAAGGGAAAGACCTAGCACCAAATCCAATTTGCCATCTGATCTAACTTCTGGAGGCAGTCAAAATGATCCTTACAATTCTTCCCTACCTTATTCCTGTGCTGAGATACAGGCTGCTCCAACCTGCTGTAAAATGCTTGATTTCGAGAGTGAGCGAAACTAATGAAAACATTGTTGGGGTAAAACCTAAAGGGAAAGGCCTAGCACCAAATTGCATTATCCATCTGATCTAACTTCTGGAGGCAGTCAAAATGAGTATTTGAATTCTTCCCTACCTTATTCCTGTGCTGAGATACAGGCTGCTCCAACCTGCTGTAAAATGCTTGTTTTCGAGAGTGAGCGGAACTAATGAAAACATTGTTGGGGTAAAACCTAAAGGGAAAGACCTAGCACCAAATCCAATTTGCCATCTGATCTAACTTCTGGAGGCAGTCAAAATGATCCTTAGAATTCTTCCCTACCTTATTCCTGTGCTGAGATACAGGCTGCTCCAACCTGCTGTAAAATGCTTGATTTCGAGAGTGAGCGAAACTAATGAAAACATTGTTGGGGTAAAACCTAAAGGGAAAGACCTAGCACCAAATCCAATTTGCCATCTGATCTAACTTCTGGAGGCAGTCAAAATGATCCTTAGAATTCTTCCCTACCTTATTCCTGTGCTGAGATACAGGCTGCTCCAACCTGCTGTAAAATGCTTGATTTCGAGAGTGAGCGAAACTAATGAAAACATTGTTGGGGTAAAACCTAAAGGGAAAGACCTAGCACCAAATCCAATTTGCCATCTGATCTAACTTCTGGAGGCAGTCAAAATGATCCTTAGAATTCTTCCCTACCTTATTCCTGTGCTGAGATACAGGCTGCTCCAACCTGCTGTAAAATGCTTGATTTCGAGAGTGAGCGAAACTAATGAAAACATTGTTGGGGTAAAACCTAAAGGGAAAGACCTAGCACCAAATCCAATTTGCCATCTGATCTAACTTCTGGAGGCAGTCAAAATGATCCTTAGAATTCTTCCCTACCTTATTCCTGTGCTGAGATACAGGCTGCTCCAACCTGCTGTAAAATGCTTGATTTCGAGAGTGAGCGAAACTAATGAAAACATTGTTGGGGTAAAACCTAAAGGGAAAGACCTAGCACCAAATCCAATTTGCCATCTGATCTAACTTCTGGAGGCAGTCAAAATGATCCTTAGAATTCTTCCCTACCTTATTCCTGTGCTGAGATACAGGCTGCTCCAACCTGCTGTAAAATGCTTGATTTCGAGAGTGAGCGAAACTAATGAAAACATTGTTGGGGTAAAACCTAAAGGGAAAGACCTAGCACCAAATCCAATTTGCCATCTGATCTAACTTCTGGAGGCAGTCAAAATGAGTATTTGAATTCTTCCCTACCTTATTCCTGTGCTGAGATACAGGCTGCTCCAACCTGCTGTAAAATGCTTGATTTCGAGAGTGAGCGAAACTAATGAAAACATTGTTGGGGTAAAACCTAAAGGGAAAGACCTAGCACCAAATCCAATTTGCCATCTGATCTAACTTCTGGAGGCAGTCAAAATGATCCTTAGAATTCTTCCCTACCTTATTCCTGTGCTGAGATACAGGCTGCTCCAAACTGCTGTAAAATGCTTGATTTCGAGAGTGAGCGAAACTAATGAAAACATTGTTGGGGTAAAACCTAAAGGGAAAGGCCTAGCACCAAATCCAATTTGCCATCTGATCTAACTTCTGGAGGCAGTCAAAATGAGTATTTGAATTCTTCCCTACCTTATTCCTGTGCTGAGATACAGGCTGCTCCAACCTGCTGTAAAATGCTTGATTTCGAGAGTGAGCGAAACTAATGAAAACATTGTTGGGGTAAAACCTAAAGGGAAAGACCTAGCACCAAATCCAATTTGCCATCTGATCTAACTTCTGGAGGCAGTCAAAATGATCCTTAGAATTCTTCCCTACCTTATTCCTGTGCTGAGATACAGGCTGCTCCAACCTGCTGTAAAATGCTTGATTTCGAGAGTGAGCGAAACTAATGAAAACATTGTTGGGGTAAAACCTAAAGGGAAAGGCCTAGCACCAAATCCAATTTGCCATCTGATCTAACTTCTGGAGGCAGTCAAAATGAGTATTTGAATTCTTCCCTACCTTATTCCTGTGCTGAGATACAGGCTGCTCCAACCTGCTGTAAAATGCTTGATTTCGAGAGTGAGCGAAACTAATGAAAACATTGTTGGGGTAAAACCTAAAGGGAAAGACCTAGCACCAAATCCAATTTGCCATCTGATCTAACTTCTGGAGGCAGTCAAAATGATCCTTAGAATTCTTCCCTACCTTATTCCTGTGCTGAGATACAGGCTGCTCCAACCTGCTGTAAAATGCTTGATTTCGAGAGTGAGCGAAACTAATGAAAACATTGTTGGGGTAAAACCTAAAGGGAAAGGCCTAGCACCAAATCCAATTTGCCATCTGATCTAACTTCTGGAGGCAGTCAAAATGATCCTTAGAATTCTTCCCTACCTTATTCCTGTGCTGAGATACAGGATGCTCCATCCTGCTGTAAAATGCTTGATTTCGAGAGTGAGCGAAACTAATGAAAACATTGTTGGGGTAAAACCTAAAGGGAAAGACCTAGCACCAAATCCAATTTGCCATCTGATCTAACTTCTGGAGGCAGTCAAAATGAGTATTTGAATTCTTCCCTACCTTATTCCTGTGCTGAGATACAGGCTGCTCCAACCTGCTGTAAAATGCTTGATTTCGAGAGTGAGCGAAACTAATGAAAACATTGTTGGGGTAAAACCTAAAGGGAAAGACCTAGCACCAAATCCAATTTGCCATCTGATCTAACTTCTGGAGGCAGTCAAAATGATCCTTAGAATTCTTCCCTACCTTATTCCTGTGCTGAGATACAGGCTGCTCCAACCTGCTGTAAAATGCTTGATTTCGAGAGTGAGCGAAACTAATGAAAACATTGTTGGGGTAAAACCTAAAGGGAAAGACCTAGCACCAAATCCAATTTGCCATCTGATCTAACTTCTGGAGGCAGTCAAAATGAGCCTTAGAATTCTTCCCTACCTTATTCCTGTGCTGAGATACAGGCTGCTCCAACCTGCTGTAAAATGCTTGATTTCGAGAGTGAGCGAAACTAATGAAAACATTGTTGGGGTAAAACCTAAAGGGAAAGGCCTAGCACCAAATCCAATTTGCCATCTGATCTAACTTCTGGAGGCAGTCAAAATGAGTATTTGAATTCTTCCCTACCTTATTCCTGTGCTGAGATACAGGCTGCTCCAACCTGCTGTAAAATGCTTGATTTCGAGAGTGAGCGAAACTAATGAAAACATTGTTGGGGTAAAACCTAAAGGGAAAGACCTAGCACCAAATCCAATTTGCCATCTGATCTAACTTCTGGAGGCAGTCAAAATGATCCTTACAATTCTTCCCTACCTTATTCCTGTGCTGAGATACAGGCTGCTCCAACCTGCTGTAAAATGCTTGATTTCGAGAGTGAGCGAAACTAATGAAAACATTGTTGGGGTAAAACCTAAAGGGAAAGGCCTAGCACCAAATTGCATTATCCATCTGATCTAACTTCTGGAGGCAGTCAAAATGAGTATTTGAATTCTTCCCTACCTTATTCCTGTGCTGAGATACAGGCTGCTCCAACCTGCTGTAAAATGCTTGTTTTCGAGAGTGAGCGGAACTAATGAAAACATTGTTGGGGTAAAACCTAAAGGGAAAGACCTAGCACCAAATCCAATTTGCCATCTGATCTAACTTCTGGAGGCAGTCAAAATGATCCTTAGAATTCTTCCCTACCTTATTCCTGTGCTGAGATACAGGCTGCTCCAACCTGCTGTAAAATGCTTGATTTCGAGAGTGAGCGAAACTAATGAAAACATTGTTGGGGTAAAACCTAAAGGGAAAGACCTAGCACCAAATCCAATTTGCCATCTGATCTAACTTCTGGAGGCAGTCAAAATGATCCTTAGAATTCTTCCCTACCTTATTCCTGTGCTGAGATACAGGCTGCTCCAACCTGCTGTAAAATGCTTGATTTCGAGAGTGAGCGAAACTAATGAAAACATTGTTGGGGTAAAACCTAAAGGGAAAGACCTAGCACCAAATCCAATTTGCCATCTGATCTAACTTCTGGAGGCAGTCAAAATGATCCTTAGAATTCTTCCCTACCTTATTCCTGTGCTGAGATACAGGCTGCTCCAACCTGCTGTAAAATGCTTGATTTCGAGAGTGAGCGAAACTAATGAAAACATTGTTGGGGTAAAACCTAAAGGGAAAGATCTAGCACCAAATCCAATTTGCCATCTGATCTAACTTCTGGAGGCAGTCAAAATGATCCTTAGAATTCTTCCCTACCTTATTCCTGTGCTGAGATACAGGCTGCTCCAACCTGCTGTAAAATGCTTGATTTCGAGAGTGAGCGAAACTAATGAAAACATTGTTGGGGTAAAACCTAAAGGGAAAGACCTAGCACCAAATCCAATTTGCCATCTGATCTAACTTCTGGAGGCAGTCAAAATGATCCTTAGAATTCTTCCCTACCTTATTCCTGTGCTGAGATACAGGCTGCTCCAACCTGCTGTAAAATGCTTGATTTCGAGAGTGAGCGAAACTAATGAAAACATTGTTGGGGTAAAACCTAAAGGGAAAGACCTAGCACCAAATCCAATTTGCCATCTGATCTAACTTCTGGAGGCAGTCAAAATGATCCTTAGAATTCTTCCCTACCTTATTCCTGTGCTGAGATACAGGCTGCTCCAACCTGCTGTAAAATGCTTGATTTCGAGAGTGAGCGAAACTAATGAAAACATTGTTGGGGTAAAACCTAAAGGGAAAGACCTAGCACCAAATCCAATTTGCCATCTGATCTAACTTCTGGAGGCAGTCAAAATGATCCTTAGAATTCTTCCCTACCTTATTCCTGTGCTGAGATACAGGCTGCTCCAACCTGCTGTAAAATGCTTGATTTCGAGAGTGAGCGAAACTAATGAAAACATTGTTGGGGTAAAACCTAAAGGGAAAGACCTAGCACCAAATCCAATTTGCCATCTGATCTAACTTCTGGAGGCAGTCAAAATGATCCTTAGAATTCTTCCCTACCTTATTCCTGTGCTGAGATACAGGCTGCTCCAACCTGCTGTAAAATGCTTGATTTCGAGAGTGAGCGAAACTAATGAAAACATTGTTGGGGTAAAACCTAAAGGGAAAGACCTAGCACCAAATCCAATTTGCCATCTGATCTAACTTCTGGAGGCAGTCAAAATGATCCTTAGAATTCTTCCCTACCTTATTCCTGTGCTGAGATACAGGCTGCTCCAACCTGCTGTAAAATGCTTGATTTCGAGAGTGAGCGAAACTAATGAAAACATTGTTGGGGTAAAACCTAAAGGGAAAGACCTAGCACCAAATCCAATTTGCCATCTGATCTAACTTCTGGAGGCAGTCAAAATGATCCTTAGAATTCTTCCCTACCTTATTCCTGTGCTGAGATACAGGCTGCTCCAACCTGCTGTAAAATGCTTGATTTCGAGAGTGAGCGAAACTAATGAAAACATTGTTGGGGTAAAACCTAAAGGGAAAGACCTAGCACCAAATCCAATTTGCCATCTGATCTAACTTCTGGAGGCAGTCAAAATGAGTATTTGAATTCTTCCCTACCTTATTCCTGTGCTGAGATACAGGCTGCTCCAACCTGCTGTAAAATGCTTGATTTCGAGAGTGAGCGAAACTAATGAAAACATTGTTGGGGTAAAACCTAAAGGGAAAGACCTAGCACCAAATCCAATTTGCCATCTGATCTAACTTCTGGAGGCAGTCAAAATGATCCTTAGAATTCTTCCCTACCTTATTCCTGTGCTGAGATACAGGCTGCTCCAACCTGCTGTAAAATGCTTGATTTCGAGAGTGAGCGAAACTAATGAAAACATTGTTGGGGTAAAACCTAAAGGGAAAGACCTAGCACCAAATCCAATTTGCCATCTGATCTAACTTCTGGAGGCAGTCAAAATGATCCTTAGAATTCTTCCCTACCTTATTCCTGTGCTGAGATACAGGCTGCTCCAACCTGCTGTAAAATGCTTGATTTCGAGAGTGAGCGAAACTAATGAAAACATTGTTGGGGTAAAACCTAAAGGGAAAGACCTAGCACCAAATCCAATTTGCCATCTGATCTAACTTCTGGAGGCAGTCAAAATGATCCTTAGAATTCTTCCCTACCTTATTCCTGTGCTGAGATACAGGCTGCTCCAACCTGCTGTAAAATGCTTGATTTCGAGAGTGAGCGAAACTAATGAAAACATTGTTGGGGTAAAACCTAAAGGGAAAGACCTAGCACCAAATCCAATTTGCCATCTGATCTAACTTCTGGAGGCAGTCAAAATGATCCTTAGAATTCTTCCCTACCTTATTCCTGTGCTGAGATACAGGCTGCTCCAACCTGCTGTAAAATGCTTGATTTCGAGAGTGAGCGAAACTAATGAAAACATTGTTGGGGTAAAACCTAAAGGGAAAGACCTAGCACCAAATCCAATTTGCCATCTGATCTAACTTCTGGAGGCAGTCAAAATGATCCTTAGAATTCTTCCCTACCTTATTCCTGTGCTGAGATACAGGCTGCTCCAACCTGCTGTAAAATGCTTGATTTCGAGAGTGAGCGAAACTAATGAAAACATTGTTGGGGTAAAACCTAAAGGGAAAGGCCTAGCACCAAATCCAATTTGCCATCTGATCTAACTTCTGGAGGCAGTCAAAATGATCCTTAGAATTCTTCCCTACCTTATTCCTGTGCTGAGATACAGGCTGCTCCAACCTGCTGTAAAATGCTTGATTTCGAGAGTGAGCGAAACTAATGAAAACATTGTTGGGGTAAAACCTAAAGGGAAAGACCTAGCACCAAATCCAATTTGCCATCTGATCTAACTTCTGGAGGCAGTCAAAATGAGTATTTGAATTCTTCCCTACCTTATTCCTGTGCTGAGATACAGGCTGCTCCAACCTGCTGTAAAATGCTTGATTTCGAGAGTGAGCGAAACTAATGAAAACATTGTTGGGGTAAAACCTAAAGGGAAAGACCTAGCACCAAATCCAATTTGCCATCTGATCTAACTTCTGGAGGCAGTCAAAATGATCCTTAGAATTCTTCCCTACCTTATTCCTGTGCTGAGATACAGGCTGCTCCAACCTGCTGTAAAATGCTTGATTTCGAGAGTGAGCGAAACTAATGAAAACATTGTTGGGGTAAAACCTAAAGGGAAAGACCTAGCACCAAATCCAATTTGCCATCTGATCTAACTTCTGGAGGCAGTCAAAATGATCCTTAGAATTCTTCCCTACCTTATTCCTGTGCTGAGATACAGGCTGCTCCAACCTGCTGTAAAATGCTTGATTTCGAGAGTGAGCGAAACTAATGAAAACATTGTTGGGGTAAAACCTAAAGGGAAAGGCCTAGCACCAAATCCAATTTGCCATCTGATCTAACTTCTGGAGGCAGTCAAAATGAGTATTTGAATTCTTCCCTACCTTATTCCTGTGCTGAGATACAGGCTGCTCCAACCTGCTGTAAAATGCTTGATTTCGAGAGTGAGCGAAACTAATGAAAACATTGTTGGGGTAAAACCTAAAGGGAAAGACCTAGCACCAAATCCAATTTGCCACCTGATCTAACTTCTGGAGGCAGTCAAAATGATCCTTAGAATTCTTCCCTACCTTATTCCTGTGCTGAGATACAGGCTGCTCCAACCTGCTGTAAAATGCTTGATTTCGAGAGTGAGCGAAACTAATGAAAATATTGTTGGGGTAAAACCTAAAGGGAAAGACCTAGCACCAAATCCAATTTGCCATCTGATCTAACTTCTGGAGGCAGTCAAAATGATCCTTAGAATTCTTCCCTACCTTATTCCTGTGCTGAGATACAGGCTGCTCCAACCTGCTGTAAAATGCTTGATTTCGAGAGTGAGCGAAACTAATGAAAACATTGTTGGGGTAAAACCTAAAGGGAAAGACCTAGCACCAAATCCAATTTGCCATCTGATCTAACTTCTGGAGGCAGTCAAAATGATCCTTAGAATTCTTCCCTACCTTATTCCTGTGCTGAGATACAGGCTGCTCCAACCTGCTGTAAAATGCTTGATTTCGAGAGTGAGCGAAACTAATGAAAACATTGTTGGGGTAAAACCTAAAGGGAAAGACCTAGCACCAAATACCATTTGCCATCTGATCTAACTTCTGGAGGCAGTCAAAATGATCCTTAGAATTCTTCCCTACCTTATTCCTGTGCTGAGATACAGGCTGCTCCAACCTGCTGTAAAATGCTTGATTTCGAGAGTGAGCGAAACTAATGAAAACATTGTTGGGGTAAAACCTAAAGGGAAAGGCCTAGCACCAAATCCAATTTGCCATCTGATCTAACTTCTGGAGGCAGTCAAAATGATCCTTAGAATTCTTCCCTACCTTATTCCTGTGCTGAGATACAGGCTGCTCCAACCTGCTGTAAAATGCTTGATTTCGAGAGTGAGCGAAACTAATGAAAACATTGTTGGGGTAAAACCTAAAGGGAAAGACCTAGCACCAAATCCAATTTGCCATCTGATCTAACTTCTGGAGGCAGTCAAAATGATCCTTAGAATTCTTCCCTACCTTATTCCTGTGCTGAGATACAGGCTGCTCCAACCTGCTGTAAAATGCTTGATTTCGAGAGTGAGCGAAACTAATGAAAACATTGTTGGGGTAAAACCTAAAGGGAAAGACCTAGCACCAAATCCAATTTGCCATCTGATCTAACTTCTGGAGGCAGTCAAAATGATCCTTAGAATTCTTCCCTACCTTATTCCTGTGCTGAGATACAGGCTGCTCCAACCTGCTGTAAAATGCTTGATTTCGAGAGTGAGCGAAACTAATGAAAACATTGTTGGGGTAAAACCTAAAGGGAAAGACCTAGCACCAAATCCAATTTGCCATCTGATCTAACTTCTGGAGGCAGTCAAAATGATCCTTAGAATTCTTCCCTACCTTATTCCTGTGCTGAGATACAGGCTGCTCCAACCTGCTGTAAAATGCTTGATTTCGAGAGTGAGCGAAACTAATGAAAACATTGTTGGGGTAAAACCTAAAGGGAAAGACCTAGCACCAAATCCAATTTGCCATCTGATCTAACTTCTGGAGGCAGTCAAAATGATCCTTAGAATTCTTCCCTACCTTATTCCTGTGCTGAGATACAGGCTGCTCCAACCTGCTGTAAAATGCTTGATTTCGAGAGTGAGCGAAACTAATGAAAACATTGTTGGGGTAAAACCTAAAGGGAAAGGCCTAGCACCAAATCCAATTTGCCATCTGATCTAACTTCTGGAGGCAGTCAAAATGAGTATTTGAATTCTTCCCTACCTTATTCCTGTGCTGAGATACAGGCTGCTCCAACCTGCTGTAAAATGCTTGATTTCGAGAGTGAGCGAAACTAATGAAAACATTGTTGGGGTAAAACCTAAAGGGAAAGACCTAGCACCAAATCCAATTTGCCATCTGATCTAACTTCTGGAGGCAGTCAAAATGATCCTTAGAATTCTTCCCTACCTTATTCCTGTGCTGAGATACAGGCTGCTCCAACCTGCTGTAAAATGCTTGATTTCGAGAGTGAGCGAAACTAATGAAAACATTGTTGGGGTAAAACCTAAAGGGAAAGACCTAGCACCAAATCCAATTTGCCATCTGATCTAACTTCTGGAGGCAGTCAAAATGATCCTTAGAATTCTTCCCTACCTTATTCCTGTGCTGAGATACAGGCTGCTCCAACCTGCTGTAAAATGCTTGATTTCGAGAGTGAGCGAAACTAATGAAAACATTGCTGGGGTAAAACCTAAAGGGAAAGACCTAGCACCAAATCCAATTTGCCATCTGATCTAACTTCTGGAGGCAGTCAAAATGATCCTTAGAATTCTTCCCTACCTTATTCCTGTGCTGAGATACAGGCTGCTCCAACCTGCTGTAAAATGCTTGATTTCGAGAGTGAGCGAAACTAATGAAAACATTGTTGGGGTAAAACCTAAAGGGAAAGACCTAGCACCAAATCCAATTTGCCATCTGATCTAACTTCTGGAGGCAGTCAAAATGAGTATTTGAATTCTTCCCTACCTTATTCCTGTGCTGAATTACAGGCTGCTCCAACCTGCTGTAAAATGCTTGATTTCGAGAGTGAGCGAAACTAATGAAAACATTGTTGGGGTAAAACCTAAAGGGAAAGACCTAGCACCAAATCCAATTTGCCATCTGATCTAACTTCTGAAGGCAGTCAAAATGATCCTTAGAATTCTTCCCTACCTTATTCCTGTGCTGAGATACAGGCTGCTCCAACCTGCTGTAAAATGCTTGATTTCGAGAGTGAGCGAAACTAATGAAAACATTGTTGGGGTAAAACCTAAAGGGAAAGACCTAGCACCAAATCCAATTTGCCATCTGATCTAACTTCTGGAGGCAGTCAAAATGATCCTTAGAATTCTTCCCTACCTTATTCCTGTGCTGAGATACAGGCTGCTCCAACCTGCTGTAAAATGCTTGATTTCGAGAGTGAGCGAAACTAATGAAAACATTGTTGGGGTAAAACCTAAAGGGAAAGACCTAGCACCAAATCCAATTTGCCATCTGATCTAACTTCTGGAGGCAGTCAAAATGATCCTTAGAATTCTTCCCTACCTTATTCCTGTGCTGAGATACAGGCTGCTCCAACCTGCTGTAAAATGCTTGATTTCGAGAGTGAGCGAAACTAATGAAAACATTGTTGGGGTAAAACCTAAAGGGAAAGACCTAGCACCAAATCCAATTTGCCATCTGATCTAACTTCTGGAGGCAGTCAAAATGATCCTTAGAATTCTTCCCTACCTTATTCCTGTGCTGAGATACAGGCTGCTCCAACCTGCTGTAAAATGCTTGATTTCGAGAGTGAGCGAAACTAATGAAAACATTGTTGGGGTAAAACCTAAAGGGAAAGGCCTAGCACCAAATCCAATTTGCCATCTGATCTAACTTCTGGAGGCAGTCAAAATGAGTATTTGAATTCTTCCCTACCTTATTCCTGTGCTGAGATACAGGCTGCTCCAACCTGCTGTAAAATGCTTGATTTCAAGAGTGAGCGAAACTAATGAAAACATTGTTGGGGTAAAACCTAAAGGGAAAGACCTAGCACCAAATCCAATTTGCCATCTGATCTAACTTCTGGAGGCAGTCAAAATGAGTATTTGAATTCTTCCCTACCTTATTCCTGTGCTGAGATACAGGCTGCTCCAACCTGCTGTAAAATGCTTGATTTCGAGAGTGAGCGAAACTAATGAAAACATTGTTGGGGTAAAACCTAAAGGGAAAGACCTAGCACCAAATCCAATTTGCCATCTGATCTAACTTCTGGAGGCAGTCAAAATGATCCTTAGAATTCTTCCCTACCTTATTCCTGTGCTGAGATACAGGCTGCTCCAACCTGCTGTAAAATGCTTGATTTCGAGAGTGAGCGAAACTAATGAAAACATTGTTGGGGTAAAACCTAAAGGGAAAGACCTAGCACCAAATCCAATTTGCCATCTGATCTAACTTCTGGAGGCAGTCAAAATGATCCTTAGAATTCTTCCCTACCTTATTCCTGTGCTGAGATACAGGCTGCTCCAACCTGCTGTAAAATGCTTGATTTCGAGAGTGAGCGAAACTAATGAAAACATTGTTGGGGTAAAACCTAAAGGGAAAGACCTAGCACCAAATCCAATTTGCCATCTGATCTAACTTCTGGAGGCAGTCAAAATGAGTATTTGAATTCTTCCCTACCTTATTCCTGTGCTGAATTACAGGCTGCTCCAACCTGCTGTAAAATGCTTGGTTTCGAGAGTGAGCGAAACTAATGAAAACATTGTTGGGGTAAAACCTAAAGGGAAAGACCTAGCACCAAATCCAATTTGCCATCTGATCTAACTTCTGAAGGCAGTCAAAATGATCCTTAGAATTCTTCCCTACCTTATTCCTGTGCTGAGATACAGGCTGCTCCAACCTGCTGTAAAATGCTTGATTTCGAGAGTGAGCGAAACTAATGAAAACATTGTTGGGGTAAAACCTAAAGGGAAAGACCTAGCACCAAATCCAATTTGCCATCTGATCTAACTTCTGGAGGCAGTCAAAATGATCCTTAGAATTCTTCCCTACCTTATTCCTGTGCTGAGATACAGGCTGCTCCAACCTGCTGTAAAATGCTTGATTTCGAGAGTGAGCGAAACTAATGAAAACATTGTTGGGGTAAAACCTAAAGGGAAAGACCTAGCACCAAATCCAATTTGCCATCTGATCTAACTTCTGGAGGCAGTCAAAATGATCCTTAGAATTCTTCCCTACCTTATTCCTGTGCTGAGATACAGGCTGCTCCAACCTGCTGTAAAATGCTTGATTTCGAGAGTGAGCGAAACTAATGAAAACATTGTTGGGGTAAAACCTAAAGGGAAAGACCTAGCACCAAATCCAATTTGCCATCTGATCTAACTTCTGGAGGCAGTCAAAATGAGTATTTGAATTCTTCCCTACCTTATTCCTGTGCTGAGATACAGGCTGCTCCAACCTGCTGTAAAATGCTTGATTTCGAGAGTGAGCGAAACTAATGAAAACATTGTTGGGGTAAAACCTAAAGGGAAAGACCTAGCACCAAATCCAATTTGCCATCTGATCTAACTTCTGGAGGCAGTCAAAATGAGTATTTGAATTCTTCCCTACCTTATTCCTGTGCTGAGATACAGGCTGCTCCAACCTGCTGTAAAATGCTTGATTTCGAGAGTGAGCGAAACTAATGAAAACATTGTTGGGGTAAAACCTAAAGGGAAAGACCTAGCACCAAATCCAATTTGCCATCTGATCTAACTTCTGGAGGCAGTCAAAATGAGTATTTGAATTCTTCCCTACCTTATTCCTGTGCTGAGATACAGGCTGCTCCAACCTGCTGTAAAATGCTTGATTTCGAGAGTGAGCGAAACTAATGAAAACATTGTTGGGGTAAAACCTAAAGGGAAAGACCTAGCACCAAATCCAATTTGCCATCTGATCTAACTTCTGGAGGCAGTCAAAATGATCCTTAGAATTCTTCCCTACCTTATTCCTGTGCTGAGATACAGGCTGCTCCAACCTGCTGTAAAATGCTTGATTTCGAGAGTGAGCGAAACTAATGAAAACATTGTTGGGGTAAAACCTAAAGGGAAAGACCTAGCACCAAATCCAATTTGCCATCTGATCTAACTTCTGGAGGCAGTCAAAATGATCCTTAGAATTCTTCCCTACCTTATTCCTGTGCTGAGATACAGGCTGCTCCAACCTGCTGTAAAATGCTTGATTTCGAGAGTGAGCGAAACTAATGAAAACATTGTTGGGGTAAAACCTAAAGGGAAAGACCTAGCACCAAATCCAATTTGCCATCTGATCTAACTTCTGGAGGCAGTCAAAATGATCCTTAGAATTCTTCCCTACCTTATTCCTGTGCTGAGATACAGGCTGCTCCAACCTGCTGTAAAATGCTTGATTTCGAGAGTGAGCGAAACTAATGAAAACATTGTTGGGGTAAAACCTAAAGGGAAAGACCTAGCACCAAATCCAATTTGCCATCTGATCTAACTTCTGGAGGCAGTCAAAATGATCCTTAGAATTCTTCCCTACCTTATTCCTGTGCTGAGATACAGGCTGCTCCAACCTGCTGTAAAATGCTTGATTTCGAGAGTGAGCGAAACTAATGAAAACATTGTTGGGGTAAAACCTAAAGGGAAAGACCTAGCACCAAATCCAATTTGCCATCTGATCTAACTTCTGGAGGCAGTCAAAATGATCCTTAGAATTCTTCCCTACCTTATTCCTGTGCTGAGATACAGGCTGCTCCAGCCTGCTGTAAAATGCTTGATTTCGAGAGTGAGCGAAACTAATGAAAACATTGTTGGGGTAAAAGCTAAAGGGAAAGACCTAGCACCAAATCCAATTTGCCATCTGATCTAACTTCTGGAGGCAGTCAAAATGATCCTTAGAATTCTTCCCTACCTTATTCCTGTGCTGAGATACAGGCTGCTCCAACCTGCTGTAAAATGCTTGATTTCGAGAGTGAGCGAAACTAATGAAAACATTGTTGGGGTAAAACCTAAAGGGAAAGACCTAGCACCAAATCCAATTTGCCATCTGATCTAACTTCTGGAGGCAGTCAAAATGATCCTTAGAATTCTTCCCTACCTTATTCCTGTGCTGAGATACAGGCTGCTCCAACCTGCTGTAAAATGCTTGATTTCGAGAGTGAGCGAAACTAATGAAAACATTGTTGGGGTAAAACCTAAAGGGAAAGACCTAGCACCAAATCCAATTTGCCATCTGATCTAACTTCTGGAGGCAGTCAAAATGATCCTTAGAATTCTTCCCTACCTTATTCCTGTGCTGAGATACAGGCTGCTCCAACCTGCTGTAAAATGCTTGATTTCGAGAGTGAGCGAAACTAATGAAAACATTGTTGGGGTAAAACCTAAAGGGAAAGACCTAGCACCAAATCCAATTTGCCATCTGATCTAACTTCTGGAGGCAGTCAAAATGATCCTTAGAATTCTTCCCTACCTTATTCCTGTGCTGAGATACAGGCTGCTCCAACCTGCTGTAAAATGCTTGATTTCGAGAGTGAGCGAAACTAATGAAAACATTGTTGGGGTAAAACCTAAAGGGAAAGACCTAGCACCAAATCCAATTTGCCATCTGATCTAACTTCTGGAGGCAGTCAAAATGAGTGTTTGAATTCTTCCCTACCTTATTCCTGTGCTGAGATACAGGCTGCTCCAACCTGCTGTAAAATGCTTGATTTCGAGAGTGAGCGAAACTAATGAAAACATTGTTGGGGTAAAACCTAAAGGGAAAGACCTAGCACCAAATCCAATTTGCCATCTGATCTAACTTCTGGAGGCAGTCAAAATGATCCTTAGAATTCTTCCCTACCTTATTCCTGTGCTGAGATACAGGCTGCTCCAACCTGCTGTAAAATGCTTGATTTCGAGAGTGAGCGAAACTAATGAAAACATTGTTGGGGTAAAACCTAAAGGGAAAGACCTAGCACCAAATCCAATTTGCCATCTGATCTAACTTCTGGAGGCAGTCAAAATGAGTATTTGAATTCTTCCCTACCTTATTCCTGTGCTGAGATACAGGCTGCTCCAACCTGCTGTAAAATGCTTGATTTCGAGAGTGAGCGAAACTAATGAAAACATTGTGGGGGTAAAACCTAAAGGGAAAGACCTAGCACCAAATCCAATTTGCCATCTGATCTAACTTCTGGAGGCAGTCAAAATGAGTATTTGAATTCTTCCCTACCTTATTCCTGTGCTGAGATACAGGCTGCTCCAACCTGCTGTAAAATGCTTGATTTCGAGAGTGAGCGAAACTAATGAAAACATTGTTGGGGTAAAACCTAAAGGGAAAGACCTAGCACCAAATCCAATTTGCCATCTGATCTAACTTCTGGAGGCAGTCAAAATGAGTATTTGAATTCTTCCCTACCTTATTCCTGTGCTGAGATACAGGCTGCTCCAACCTGCTGTAAAATGCTTGATTTCGAGAGTGAGCGAAACTAATGAAAACATTGTTGGGGTAAAACCTAAAGGGAAAGACCTAGCACCAAATCCAATTTGCCATCTGATCTAACTTCTGGAGGCAGTCAAAATGATCCTTAGAATTCTTCCCTACCTTATTCCTGTGCTGAGATACAGGCTGCTCCAACCTGCTGTAAAATGCTTGATTTCGAGAGTGAGCGAAACTAATGAAAACATTGTTGGGGTAAAACCTAAAGGGAAAGACCTAGCACCAAATCCCATTTGCCATCTGATCTAACTTCTGGAGGCAGTCAAAATGATCCTTAGAATTCTTCCCTACCTTATTCCTGTGCTGAGATACAGGCTGCTCCAACCTGCTGTAAAATGCTTGATTTCGAGAGTGAGCGAAACTAATGAAAACATTGTTGGGGTAAAACCTAAAGGGAAAGACCTAGCACCAAATCCAATTTGCCATCTGATCTAACTTCTGGAGGCAGTCAAAATGAGTATTTGAATTCTTCCCTACCCTATTCCTGTGCTGAGATACAGGCTGCTCCAACCTGCTGTAAAATGCTTGATTTCGAGAGTGAGCGAAACTAATGAAAACATTGTTGGGGTAAAACCTAAAGGGAAAGACCTAGCACCAAATCCAATTTGCCATCTGATCTAACTTCTGGAGGCAGTCAAAATGATCCTTAGAATTCTTCCCTACCTTATTCCTGTGCTGAGATACAGGCTGCTCCAACCTGCTGTAAAATGCTTGATTTCGAGAGTGAGCGAAACTAATGAAAACATTGTTGGGGTAAAACCTAAAGGGAAAGACCTAGCACCAAATCCAATTTGCCATCTGATCTAACTTCTGGAGGCAGTCAAAATGATCCTTAGAATTCTTCCCTACCTTATTCCTGTGCTGAGATACAGGCTGCTCCAACCTGCTGTAAAATGCTTGATTTCGAGAGTGAGCGAAACTAATGAAAACATTGTTGGGGTAAAACCTAAAGGGAAAGACCTAGCACCAAATCCAATTTGCCATCTGATCTAACTTCTGGAGGCAGTCAAAATGATCCTTAGAATTCTTCCCTACCTTATTCCTGTGCTGAGATACAGGCTGCTCCAACCTGCTGTAAAATGCTTGATTTCGAGAGTGAGCGAAACTAATGAAAACATTGTTGGGGTAAAACCTAAAGGGAAAGACCTAGCACCAAATCCAATTTGCCATCTGATCTAACTTCTGGAGGCAGTCAAAATGATCCTTAGAATTCTTCCCTACCTTATTCCTGTGCTGAGATACAGGCTGCTCCAACCTGCTGTAAAATGCTTGATTTCGAGAGTGAGCGAAACTAATGAAAACATTGTTGGGGTAAAACCTAAAGGGAAAGACCTAGCACCAAATCCAATTTGCCATCTGATCTAACTTCTGGAGGCAGTCAAAATGATCCTTAGAATTCTTCCCTACCTTATTCCTGTGCTGAGATACAGGCTGCTCCAACCTGCTGTAAAATGCTTGATTTCGAGAGTGAGCGAAACTAATGAAAACATTGTTGGGGTAAAACCTAAAGGGAAAGGCCTAGCACCAAATCCAATTTGCCATCTGATCTAACTTCTGGAGGCAGTCAAAATGATCCTTAGAATTCTTCCCTACCTTATTCCTGTGCTGAGATACAGGCTGCTCCAACCTGCTGTAAAATGCTTGATTTCGAGAGTGAGCGAAACTAATGAAAACATTGTTGGGGTAAAACCTAAAGGGAAAGACCTAGCACCAAATCCAATTTGCCATCTGATCTAACTTCTGGAGGCAGTCAAAATGATCCTTAGAATTCTTCCCTACCTTATTCCTGTGCTGAGATACAGGCTGCTCCAACCTGCTGTAAAATGCTTGATTTCGAGAGTGAGCGAAACTAATGAAAACATTGTTGGGGTAAAACCTAAAGGGAAAGACCTAGCACCAAATCCAATTTGCCATCTGATCTAACTTCTGGAGGCAGTCAAAATGATCCTTAGAATTCTTCCCTACCTTATTCCTGTGCTGAGATACAGGCTGCTCCAACCTGCTGTAAAATGCTTGATTTCGAGAGTGAGCGAAACTAATGAAAACATTGTTGGGGTAAAACCTAAAGGGAAAGACCTAGCACCAAATCCAATTTGCCATCTGATCTAACTTCTGGAGGCAGTCAAAATGATCCTTAGAATTCTTCCCTACCTTATTCCTGTGCTGAGATACAGGCTGCTCCAACCTGCTGTAAAATGCTTGATTTCGAGAGTGAGCGAAACTAATGAAAACATTGTTGGGGTAAAAGCTAAAGGGAAAGACCTAGCACCAAATCCAATTTGCCATCTGATCTAACTTCTGGAGGCAGTCAAAATGATCCTTAGAATTCTTCCCTACCTTATTCCTGTGCTGAGATACAGGCTGCTCCAACCTGCTGTAAAATGCTTGATTTCGAGAGTGAGCGAAACTAATGAAAACATTGTTGGGGTAAAACCTAAAGGGAAAGACCTAGCACCAAATCCAATTTGCCATCTGATCTAACTTCTGGAGGCAGTCAAAATGATCCTTAGAATTCTTCCCTACCTTATTCCTGTGCTGAGATACAGGCTGCTCCAACCTGCTGTAAAATGCTTGATTTCGAGAGTGAGCGAAACTAATGAAAACATTGTTGGGGTAAAACCTAAAGGGAAAGACCTAGCACCAAATCCAATTTGCCATCTGATCTAACTTCTGGAGGCAGTCAAAATGAGTATTTGAATTCTTCCCTACCTTATTCCTGTGCTGAGATACAGGCTGCTCCAACCTGCTGTAAAATGCTTGATTTCGAGAGTGAGCGAAACTAATGAAAACATTGTTGGGGTAAAACCTAAAGGGAAAGACCTAGCACCAAATCCAATTTGCCATCTGATCTAACTTCTGGAGGCAGTCAAAATGATCCTTAGAATTCTTCCCTACCTTATTCCTGTGCTGAGATACAGGCTGCTCCAACCTGCTGTAAAATGCTTGATTTCGAGAGTGAGCGAAACTAATGAAAACATTGTTGGGGTAAAACCTAAAGGGAAAGACCTAGCACCAAATCCAATTTGCCATCTGATCTAACTTCTGGAGGCAGTCAAAATGATCCTTAGAATTCTTCCCTACCTTATTCCTGTGCTGAGATACAGGCTGCTCCAACCTGCTGTAAAATGCTTGATTTCGAGAGTGAGCGAAACTAATGAAAACATTGTTGGGGTAAAACCTAAAGGGAAAGACCTAGCACCAAATCCAATTTGCCATCTGATCTAACTTCTGGAGGCAGTCAAAATGATCCTTAGAATTCTTCCCTACCTTATTCCTGTGCTGAGATACAGGCTGCTCCAACCTGCTGTAAAATGCTTGATTTCGAGAGTGAGCGAAACTAATGAAAACATTGTTGGGGTAAAACCTAAAGGGAAAGACCTAGCACCAAATCCAATTTGCCATCTGATCTAACTTCTGGAGGCAGTCAAAATGATCCTTAGAATTCTTCCCTACCTTATTCCTGTGCTGAGATACAGGCTGCTCCAACCTGCTGTAAAATGCTTGATTTCGAGAGTGAGCGAAACTAATGAAAACATTGTTGGGGTAAAACCTAAAGGGAAAGACCTAGCACCAAATCCAATTTGCCATCTGATCTAACTTCTGGAGGCAGTCAAAATGATCCTTAGAATTCTTCCCTACCTTATTCCTGTGCTGAGATACAGGCTGCTCCAACCTGCTGTAAAATGCTTGATTTCGAGAGTGAGCGAAACTAATGAAAACATTGTTGGGGTAAAACCTAAAGGGAAAGACCTAGCACCAAATCCAATTTGCCATCTGATCTAACTTCTGGAGGCAGTCAAAATGAGTATTTGAATTCTTCCCTACCTTATTCCTGTGCTGAGATACAGGCTGCTCCAACCTGCTGTAAAATGCTTGATTTCGAGAGTGAGCGAAACTAATGAAAACATTGTTGGGGTAAAACCTAAAGGGAAAGACCTAGCACCAAATCCAATTTGCCATCTGATCTAACTTCTGGAGGCAGTCAAAATGATCCTTAGAATTCTTCCCTACCTTATTCCTGTGCTGAGATACAGGCTGCTCCAACCTGCTGTAAAATGCTTGATTTCAAGAGTGAGCGAAACTAATGAAAACATTGTTGGGGTAAAACCTAAAGGGAAAGACCTAGCACCAAATCCAATTTGCCATCTGATCTAACTTCTGGAGGCAGTCAAAATGATCCTTAGAATTCTTCCCTACCTTATTCCTGTGCTGAGATACAGGCTGCTCCAACCTGCTGTAAAATGCTTGATTTCGAGAGTGAGCGAAACTAATGAAAACATTGTTGGGGTAAAACCTAAAGGGAAAGACCTAGCACCAAATCCAATTTGCCATCTGATCTAACTTCTGGAGGCAGTCAAAATGATCCTTAGAATTCTTCCCTACCTTATTCCTGTGCTGAGATACAGGCTGCTCCAACCTGCTGTAAAATGCTTGATTTCGAGAGTGAGCGAAACTAATGAAAACATTGTTGGGGTAAAACCTAAAGGGAAAGACCTAGCACCAAATCCAATTTGCCATCTGATCTAACTTCTGGAGGCAGTCAAAATGATCCTCAGAATTCTTCCCTACCTTATTCCTGTGCTGAGATACAGGCTGCTCCAACCTGCTGTAAAATGCTTGATTTCGAGAGTGAGCGAAACTAATGAAAACATTGTTGGGGTAAAACCTAAAGGGAAAGACCTAGCACCAAATCCAATTTGCCATCTGATCTAACTTCTGGAGGCAGTCAAAATGATCCTTAGAATTCTTCCCTACCTTATTCCTGTGCTGAGATACAGGCTGCTCCAACCTGCTGTAAAATGCTTGATTTCGAGAGTGAGCGAAACTAATGAAAACATTGTTGGGGTAAAACCTAAAGGGAAAGACCTAGCACCAAATCCAATTTGCCATCTGATCTAACTTCTGGAGGCAGTCAAAATGATCCTTAGAATTCTTCCCTACCTTATTCCTGTGCTGAGATACAGGCTGCTCCAACCTGCTGTAAAATGCTTGATTTTGAGAGTGAGCGAAACTAATGAAAACATTGTTGGGGTAAAACCTAAAGGGAAAGACCTAGCACCAAATCCAATTTGCCATCTGATCTAACTTCTGGAGGCAGTCAAAATGAGTATTTGAATTCTTCCCTACCTTATTCCTGTGCTGAGATACAGGCTGCTCCAACCTGCTGTAAAATGCTTGATTTCGAGAGTGAGTGAAACTAATGAAAACATTGTTGGGGTAAAACCTAAAGGGTAAGGCCTAGCACCAAATCCAATTTGCCATCTGATCTAACTTCTGGAGGCAGTCAAAATGATCCTTAGAATTCTTCCCTACCTTATTCCTGTGCTGAGATACAGGCTGCTCCAACCTGCTGTAAAATGCTTGATTTTGAGAGTGAGCGAAACTAATGAAAACATTGTTGGGGTAAAAACCTAAAGGGAAAGACCTAGCACCAAATCCAATTTGCCATCTGATCTAACTTCTGGAGGCAGTCAAAATGAGTATTTGAATTCTTCCCCTACCTTATTCCTGTGCTGAGATACAGGCTGCTCCAACCTGCTGTAAAATGCTTGATTTCGAGAGTGAGCGAAACTAATGAAAACATTGTTGGGGTAAAACCCTAAAGGGAAAGACCTAGCACCAAATCCAATTTGCCATCTGATCTAACTTCTGGAGGCAGTCAAAATGATCCTTAGAATTCTTCCCTACCTTATTCCTGTGCTGAGATACAGGCTGCTCCAACCTGCTGTAAAATGCTTGATTTCGAGAGTGAGCGAAACTAATGAAAACATTGTTGGGGTAAAACCTAAAGGGAAAGACCTAGCACCAAATCCAATTTGCCATCTGATCTAACTTCTGGAGGCAGTCAAAATGATCCTTAGAATTCTTCCCTACCTTATTCCTGTGCTGAGATACAGGCTGCTCCAACCTGCTGTAAAATGCTTGATTTTGAGAGTGAGCGAAACTAATGAAAACATTGTTGGGGTAAAACCTAAAGGGAAAGACCTAGCACCAAATCCAATTTGCCATCTGATCTAACTTCTGGAGGCAGTCAAAATGAGTATTTGAATTCTTCCCTACCTTATTCCTGTGCTGAGATACAGGCTGCTCCAACCTGCTGTAAAATGCTTGATTTCGAGAGTGAGTGGAAAACTAATGAAAACATTGTTGGGGTAAAACCTAAAGGGTAAGGCCTAGCACCAAATCCAATTTGCCATCTGATCTAACTTCTGGAGGCAGTCAAAATGATCCTTAGAATTCTTCCCTACCTTATTCCTGTGCTGAGATACAGGCTGCTCCAACCTGCTGTAAAATGCTTGATTTTGAGAGTGAGCGAAACTAATGAAAACATTGTTGGGGTAAAACCTAAAGGGAAAGACCTAGCACCAAATCCAATTTGCCATCTGATCTAACTTCTGGAGGCAGTCAAAATGAGTATTTGAATTCTTCCCTACCTTATTCCTGTGCTGAGATACAGGCTGCTCCAACCTGCTGTAAAATGCTTGATTTCGAGAGTGAGCGAAACTAATGAAAAACATTGTTGGGGTAAAACCGAAAGGGAAAGACCTAGCACCAAATCCAATTTGCCATCTGATCTAACTTCTGGAGGCAGTCAAAATGAGTATTTGAATTCTTCCCTACCTTATTCCTGTGCTGAGATACAGGCTGCTCCAACCTGCTGTAAAATGCTTGATTTCGAGAGTGAGCGAAACTAATGAAAAACATTGTTGGGGTAAAACCTAAAGGGGAAAGACCTAGCACCAAATCCAATTTGCCATCTGATCTAACTTCTGGAGGCAGTCAAAATGATCCTTAGAATTCTTCCCTACCTTATTCCTGTGCTGAGATACAGGCTGCTCCAACCTGCTGTAAAATGCTTGATTTCGAGAGTGAGCGAAACTAATGAAAACATTGTTGGGGTAAAACCTAAAGGGAAAGACCTAGCACCAAATCCAATTTGCCATCTGATCTAACTTCTGGAGGCAGTCAAAATGATCCTTAGAATTCTTCCCTACCTTATTCCTGTGCTGAGATACAGGCTGCTCCAACCTGCTGTAAAATGCTTGATTTCGAGAGTGAGCGAAACTAATGAAAACATTGTTGGGGTAAAACCTAAAGGGAAAGACCTAGCACCAAATCCCATTTGCCATCTGATCTAACTTCTGGAGGCAGTCAAAATGAGTATTTTAATTCTTCCCTACCTTATTCCTGTGCTGAGATACAGGCTGCTCCAACCTGCTGTAAAATGCTTGATTTCGAGAGTGAGCGAAACTAATGAAAACATTGTTGGGGTAAAACCTAAAGGGAAAGACCTAGCACCAAATCCAATTTGCCATCTGATCTAACTTCTGGAGGCAGTCAAAATGATCCTCAGAATTCTTCCCTACCTTATTCCTGTGCTGAGATACAGGCTGCTCCAACCTGCTGTAAAATGCTTGATTTCGAGAGTGAGCGAAACTAATGAAAACATTGTTGGGGTAAAACCTAAAGGGAAAGACCTAGCACCCAAATCCAATTTGCCATCTGATCTAACTTCTGGAGGCAGTCAAAATGATCCTTAGAATTCTTCCCTACCCTTATTCCTGTGCTGAGATACAGGCTGCTCCAACCTGCTGTAAAATGCTTGATTTCGAGAGTGAGCGAAACTAATGAAAACATTGTTGGGGTAAAACCTAAAGGGAAAGACCTAGCACCAAATCCAATTTGCCATCTGATCTAACTTCTGGAGGCAGTCAAAATGATCCTTAGAATTCTTCCCTACCTTATTCCTGTGCTGAGATACAGGCTGCTCCAACCTGCTGTAAAATGCTTGATTTCGAGAGTGAGCGAAACTAATGAAAACATTGTTGGGGTAAAACCTAAAGGGAAAGACCTAGCACCAAATCCAATTTGCCATCTGATCTAACTTCTGGAGGCAGTCAAAATGATCCTTAGAATTCTTCCCTACCTTATTCCTGTGCTGAGATACAGGCTGCTCCAACCTGCTGTAAAATGCTTGATTTCGAGAGTGAGCGAAACTAATGAAAACATTGTTGGGGTAAAACCTAAAGGGAAAGACCTAGCACCAAATCCAATTTGCCATCTGATCTAACTTCTGGAGGCAGTCAAAATGATCCTTAGAATTCTTCCCTACCTTATTCCTGTGCTGAGATACAGGCTGCTCCAACCTGCTGTAAAATGCTTGATTTCGAGAGTGAGCGAAACTAATGAAAACATTGTTGGGGTAAAACCTAAAGGGAAAGACCTAGCACCAAATCCAATTTGCCATCTGATCTAACTTCTGGAGGCAGTCAAAATGAGTATTTGAATTCTTCCCTACCTTATTCCTGTGCTGAGATACAGGCTGCTCCAACCTGCTGTAAAATGCTTGATTTCGAGAGTGAGCGAAACTAATGAAAACATTGTTGGGGTAAAACCTAAAGGGGAAAGACCTAGCACCAAATCCAATTTGCCATCTGATCTAACTTCTGGAGGCAGTCAAAATGATCCTTAGAATTCTTCCCTACCTTATTCCTGTGCTGAGATACAGGCTGCTCCAACCTGCTGTAAAATGCTTGATTTTGAGAGTGAGCGAAACTAATGAAAACATTGTTGGGGTAAAACCTAAAGGGAAAGACCTAGCACCAAATCCAATTTGCCATCTGATCTAACTTCTGGAGGCAGTCAAAATGATCCTTAGAATTCTTCCCTACCTTATTCCTGTGCTGAGATACAGGCTGCTCCAACCTGCTGTAAAATGCTTGATTTCGAGAGTGAGCGAAACTAATGAAAACATTGTTGGGGTAAAACCTAAAGGGAAAGACCTAGCACCAAATCCAATTTGCCATCTGATCTAACTTCTGGAGGCAGTCAAAATGATCCTTAGAATTCTTCCCTACCTTATTCCTGTGCTGAGATACAGGCTGCTCCAACCTGCTGTAAAATGCTTGATTTCGAGAGTGAGCGAAACTAATGAAAACATTGTTGGGGTAAAACCTAAAGGGAAAGACCTAGCACCAAATCCAATTTGCCATCTGATCTAACTTCTGGAGGCAGTCAAAATGAGTATTTTAATTCTTCCCTACCTTATTCCTGTGCTGAGATACAGGCTGCTCCAACCTGCTGTAAAATGCTTGATTTCGAGAGTGAGCGAAACTAATGAAAACATTGTTGGGGTAAAACCTAAAGGGAAAGACCTAGCACCAAATCCAATTTGCCATCTGATCTAACTTCTGGAGGCAGTCAAAATGATCCTCAGAATTCTTCCCTACCTTATTCCTGTGCTGAGATACAGGCTGCTCCAACCTGCTGTAAAATGCTTGATTTCGAGAGTGAGCGAAACTAATGAAAACATTGTTGGGGTAAAACCTAAAGGGAAAGACCTAGCACCAAATCCAATTTGCCATCTGATCTAACTTCTGGAGGCAGTCAAAATGATCCTTAGAATTCTTCCCTACCTTATTCCTGTGCTGAGATACAGGCTGCTCCAACCTGCTGTAAAATGCTTGATTTCGAGAGTGAGCGAAACTAATGAAAACATTGTTGGGGTAAAACCTAAAGGGAAAGACCTAGCACCAAATCCAATTTGCCATCTGATCTAACTTCTGGAGGCAGTCAAAATGATCCTTAGAATTCTTCCCTACCTTATTCCTGTGCTGAGATACAGGCTGCTCCAACCTGCTGTAAAATGCTTGATTTCGAGAGTGAGCGAAACTAATGAAAACATTGTTGGGGTAAAACCTAAAGGGAAAGACCTAGCACCAAATCCAATTTGCCATCTGATCTAACTTCTGGAGGCAGTCAAAATGATCCTTAGAATTCTTCCCTACCTTATTCCTGTGCTGAGATACAGGCTGCTCCAACCTGCTGTAAAATGCTTGATTTCGAGAGTGAGCGAAACTAATGAAAAACATTGTTGGGGTAAAACCTAAAGGGAAAGACCTAGCACCAAATCCAATTTGCCATCTGATCTAACTTCTGGAGGCAGTCAAAATGATCCTTAGAATTCTTCCCTACCTTATTCCTGTGCTGAGATACAGGCTGCTCCAACCTGCTGTAAAATGCTTGATTTCGAGAGTGAGCGAAACTAATGAAAACATTGTTGGGGTAAAACCTAAAGGGAAAGACCTAGCACCAAATCCAATTTGCCATCTGATCTAACTTCTGGAGGCAGTCAAAATGAGTATTTGAATTCTTCCCTACCTTATTCCTGTGCTGAGATACAGGCTGCTCCAACCTGCTGTAAAATGCTTGATTTCGAGAGTGAGCGAAACTAATGAAAACATTGTTGGGGTAAAACCTAAAGGGAAAGACCTAGCACCAAATCCAATTTGCCATCTGATCTAACTTCTGGAGGCAGTCAAAATGATCCTTAGAATTCTTCCCTACCTTATTCCTGTGCTGAGATACAGGCTGCTCCAACCTGCTGTAAAATGCTTGATTTTGAGAGTGAGCGAAACTAATGAAAACATTGTTGGGGTAAAACCTAAAGGGAAAGACCTAGCACCAAATCCAATTTGCCATCTGATCTAACTTCTGGAGGCAGTCAAAATGATCCTTAGAATTCTTCCCTACCTTATTCCTGTGCTGAGATACAGGCTGCTCCAACCTGCTGTAAAATGCTTGATTTCGAGAGTGAGCGAAACTAATGAAAACATTGTTGGGGTAAAACCTAAAGGGAAAGACCTAGCACCAAATCCAATTTGCCATCTGATCTAACTTCTGGAGGCAGTCAAAATGATCCTTAGAATTCTTCCCCTACCTTATTCCTGTGCTGAGATACAGGCTGCTCCAACCTGCTGTAAAATGCTTGATTTCGAGAGTGAGCGAAACTAATGAAAACATTGTTGGGGTAAAACCTAAAGGGAAAGACCTAGCACCAAATCCAATTTGCCATCTGATCTAACTTCTGGAGGCAGTCAAAATGATCCTCAGAATTCTTCCCTACCTTATTCCTGTGCTGAGATACAGGCTGCTCCCAACCTGCTGTAAAATGCTTGATTTCGAGAGTGAGCGAAACTAATGAAAACATTGTTGGGGTAAAACCTAAAGGGAAAGACCTAGCACCAAATCCAATTTGCCATCTGATCTAACTTCTGGAGGCAGTCAAAATGAGTATTTGAATTCTTCCCTACCTTATTCCTGTGCTGAGATACAGGCTGCTCCAACCTGCTGTAAAATGCTTGATTTCGAGAGTGAGCGAAACTAATGAAAACATTGTTGGGGTAAAACCTAAAGGGAAAGACCTAGCACCAAATCCAATTTGCCATCTGATCTAACTTCTGGGAGGCAGTCAAAATGATCCTTAGAATTCTTCCCTACCTTATTCCTGTGCTGAGATACAGGCTGCTCCAACCTGCTGTAAAATGCTTGATTTCGAGAGTGAGCGAAACTAATGAAAACATTGTTGGGGTAAAACCTAAAGGGAAAGACCTAGCACCAAATCCAATTTGCCATCTGATCTAACTTCTGGAGGCAGTCAAAATGATCCTTAGAATTCTTCCCTACCTTATTCCTGTGCTGAGATACAGGCTGCTCCAACCTGCTGTAAAATGCTTGATTTCGAGAGTGAGCGAAACTAATGAAAACATTGTTGGGGTAAAACCTAAAGGGAAAGACCTAGCACCAAATCCAATTTGCCATCTGATCTAACTTCTGGAGGCAGTCAAAATGATCCTTAGAATTCTTCCCTACCTTATTCCTGTGCTGAGATACAGGCTGCTCCAACCTGCTGTAAAATGCTTGATTTCGAGAGTGAGCGAAACTAATGAAAACATTGTTGGGGTAAAACCTAAAGGGAAAGACCTAGCACCAAATCCAATTTGCCATCTGATCTAACTTCTGGAGGCAGTCAAAATGATCCTTAGAATTCTTCCCTACCTTATTCCTGTGCTGAGATACAGGCTGCTCCAACCTGCTGTAAAATGCTTGATTTCGAGAGTGAGCGAAACTAATGAAAACATTGTTGGGGTAAAACCTAAAGGGAAAGACCTAGCACCAAATCCAATTTGCCATCTGATCTAACTTCTGGAGGCAGTCAAAATGATCCTTAGAATTCTTCCCTACCTTATTCCTGTGCTGAGATACAGACTGCTCCAACCTGCTGTAAAATGCTTGATTTCGAGAGTGAGCGAAACTAATGAAAACATTGTTGGGGTAAAACCTAAAGGGAAAGACCTAGCACCAAATCCAATTTGCCATCTGATCTAACTTCTGGAGGCAGTCAAAATGATCCTTAGAATTCTTCCCTACCTTATTCCTGTGCTGAGATACAGGCTGCTCCAACCTGCTGTAAAATGCTTGATTTCGAGAGTGAGCGAAACTAATGAAAACATTGTTGGGGTAAAACCTAAAGGGAAAGACCTAGCACCAAATCCAATTTGCCATCTGATCTAACTTCTGGAGGCAGTCAAAATGATCCTTAGAATTCTTCCCTACCTTATTCCTGTGCTGAGATACAGGCTGCTCCAACCTGCTGTAAAAATGCTTGATTTCGAGAGTGAGCGAAACTAATGAAAACATTGTTGGGGGTAAAACCTAAAGGGAAAGACCTAGCACCAAATCCAATTTGCCATCTGATCTAACTTCTGGAGGCAGTCAAAATGATCCTTAGAATTCTTCCCTACCTTATTCCTGTGCTGAGATACAGGCTGCTCCAACCTGCTGTAAAATGCTTGATTTCGAGAGTGAGCGAAACTAATGAAAACATTGTTGGGGTAAAACCTAAAGGGAAAGACCTAGCACCAAATCCAATTTGCCATCTGATCTAACTTCTGGAGGCAGTCAAAATGATCCTTAGAATTCTTCCCTACCTTATTCCTGTGCTGAGATACAGGCTGCTCCAACCTGCTGTAAAATGCTTGATTTCGAGAGTGAGCGAAACTAATGAAAACATTGTTGGGGTAAAACCTAAAGGGAAAGACCTAGCACCAAATCCAATTTGCCATCTGATCTAACTTCTGGAGGCAGTCAAAATGATCCTTAGAATTCTTCCCTACCTTATTCCTGTGCTGAGATACAGGCTGCTCCAACCTGCTGTAAAATGCTTGATTTCGAGAGTGAGCGAAACTAATGAAAACATTGTTGGGGTAAAACCTAAAGGGAAAGACCTAGCACCAAATCCAATTTGCCATCTGATCTAACTTCTGGAGGCAGTCAAAATGATCCTTAGAATTCTTCCCTACCTTATTCCTGTGCTGAGATACAGGCTGCTCCAACCTGCTGTAAAATGCTTGATTTCGAGAGTGAGCGAAACTAATGAAAACATTGTTGGGGTAAAACCTAAAGGGAAAGACCTAGCACCAAATCCAATTTGCCATCTGATCTAACTTCTGGAGGCAGTCAAAATGATCCTTAGAATTCTTCCCTACCTTATTCCTGTGCTGAGATACAGGCTGCTCCAACCTGCTGTAAAATGCTTGATTTCGAGAGTGAGCGAAACTAATGAAAACATTGTTGGGGTAAAACCTAAAGGGAAAGACCTAGCACCAAATCCAATTTGCCATCTGATCTAACTTCTGGAGGCAGTCAAAATGATCCTTAGAATTCTTCCCTACCTTATTCCTGTGCTGAGATACAGGCTGCTCCAACCTGCTGTAAAATGCTTGATTTCGAGAGTGAGCGAAACTAATGAAAACATTGTTGGGGTAAAACCTAAAGGGAAAGACCTAGCACCAAATCCAATTTGCCATCTGATCTAACTTCTGGAGGCAGTCAAAATGAGTATTTGAATTCTTCCCTACCTTATTCCTGTGCTGAGATACAGGCTGCTCCAACCTGCTGTAAAATGCTTGATTTTGAGAGTGAGCGAAACTAATGAAAACATTGTTGGGGTAAAACCTAAAGGGAAAGACCTAGCACCAAATCCAATTTGCCATCTGATCTAACTTCTGGAGGCAGTCAAAATGATCCTTAGAATTCTTCCCCTACCTTATTCCTGTGCTGAGATACAGGCTGCTCCAACCTGCTGTAAAATGCTTGATTTCGAGAGTGAGCGAAACTAATGAAAACATTGTTGGGGTAAAACCTAAAGGGAAAGACCTAGCACCAAATCCAATTTGCCATCTGATCTAACTTCTGGAGGCAGTCAAAATGATCCTTAGAATTCTTCCCTACCTTATTCCTGTGCTGAGATACAGGCTGCTCCAACCTGCTGTAAAATGCTTGATTTCGAGAGTGAGCGAAACTAATGAAAACATTGTTGGGGTAAAACCTAAAGGGAAAGACCTAGCACCAAATCCAATTTGCCATCTGATCTAACTTCTGGAGGCAGTCAAAATGATCCTTAGAATTCTTCCCTACCTTATTCCTGTGCTGAGATACAGGCTGCTCCAACCTGCTGTAAAATGCTTGATTTCGAGAGTGAGCGAAACTAATGAAAACATTGTTGGGGTAAAAACCTAAAGGGAAAGACCTAGCACCAAATCCAATTTGCCATCTGATCTAACTTCTGGAGGCAGTCAAAATGATCCTTAGAATTCTTCCCTACCTTATTCCTGTGCTGAGATACAGGCTGCTCCAACCTGCTGTAAAATGCTTGATTTCGAGAGTGAGCAAAACTAATGAAAACATTGTTGGGGTAAAACCTAAAGGGAAAGACCTAGCACCAAATCCAATTTGCCATCTGATCTAACTTCTGGAGGCAGTCAAAATGATCCTTAGAATTCTTCCCTACCTTATTCCTGTGCTGAGATACAGGCTGCTCCAACCTGCTGTAAAATGCTTGATTTCGAGAGTGAGCGAAACTAATGAAAACATTGTTGGGGTAAAACCTAAAGGGAAAGACCTAGCACCAAATCCAATTTGCCATCTGATCTAACTTCTGGAGGCAGTCAAAATGATCCTTAGAATTCTTCCCTACCTTATTCCTGTGCTGAGATACAGGCTGCTCCAACCTGCTGTAAAATGCTTGATTTCGAGAGTGAGCGAAACTAATGAAAACATTGTTGGGGTAAAACCTAAAGGGAAAGACCTAGCACCAAATCCAATTTGCCATCTGATCTAACTTCTGGAGGCAGTCAAAATGATCCTTAGAATTCTTCCCTACCTTATTCCTGTGCTGAGATACAGGCTGCTCCAACCTGCTGTAAAATGCTTGATTTCGAGAGTGAGCGAAACTAATGAAAACATTGTTGGGGTAAAACCTAAAGGGAAAGACCTAGCACCAAATCCAATTTGCCATCTGATCTAACTTCTGGAGGCAGTCAAAATGATCCTTAGAATTCTTCCCTACCTTATTCCTGTGCTGAGATACAGGCTGCTCCAACCTGCTGTAAAATGCTTGATTTCGAGAGTGAGCGAAACTAATGAAAACATTGTTGGGGTAAAACCTAAAGGGAAAGACCTAGCACCAAATCCAATTTGCCATCTGATCTAACTTCTGGAGGCAGTCAAAATGATCCTTAGAATTCTTCCCTACCTTATTCCTGTGCTGAGATACAGGCTGCTCCAACCTGCTGTAAAATGCTTGATTTCGAGAGTGAGCGAAACTAATGAAAACATTGTTGGGGTAAAACCTAAAGGGAAAGACCTAGCACCAAATCCAATTTGCCATCTGATCTAACTTCTGGAGGCAGTCAAAATGATCCTTAGAATTCTTCCCTACCTTATTCCTGTGCTGAGATACAGGCTGCTCCAACCTGCTGTAAAATGCTTGATTTCGAGAGTGAGCGAAACTAATGAAAACATTGTTGGGGTAAAACCTAAAGGGAAAGACCTAGCACCAAATCCAATTTGCCATCTGATCTAACTTCTGGAGGCAGTCAAAATGATCCTTAGAATTCTTCCCTACCTTATTCCTGTGCTGAGATACAGGCTGCTCCAACCTGCTGTAAAATGCTTGATTTCGAGAGTGAGCGAAACTAATGAAAACATTGTTGGGGTAAAACCTAAAGGGAAAGACCTAGCACCAAATCCAATTTGCCATCTGATCTAACTTCTGGAGGCAGTCAAAATGATCCTTAGAATTCTTCCCTACCTTATTCCTGTGCTGAGATACAGGCTGCTCCAACCTGCTGTAAAATGCTTGATTTCGAGAGTGAGCGAAACTAATGAAAACATTGTTGGGGTAAAACCTAAAGGGAAAGACCTAGCACCAAATCCAATTTGCCATCTGATCTAACTTCTGGAGGCAGTCAAAATGATCCTTAGAATTCTTCCCTACCTTATTCCTGTGCTGAGATACAGGCTGCTCCAACCTGCTGTAAAATGCTTGATTTTGAGAGTGAGCGAAACTAATGAAAACATTGTTGGGGTAAAACCTAAAGGGAAAGACCTAGCACCAAATCCAATTTGCCATCTGATCTAACTTCTGGAGGCAGTCAAAATGATCCTTAGAATTCTTCCCTACCTTATTCCTGTGCTGAGATACAGGCTGCTCCAACCTGCTGT